>NC_068439.1:3100772-3133272 GCF_023373465.1 Oncorhynchus keta | reverse complement strand
TCGCAAGGCACTGTATATTATAGATCCCCTCCCATCATGAAGAAAACTGTATAATATATAAAATATACTGTAGATCCCCTCCCATCATGGCCATGAATAATACTATAGGACCCCTAATAAAGCCATCAGTATTTACAGATGAGCAAATCTACAATTAGCGCTGTTTTATGAAAAAATGTGTGATCCTGCGTTTAACGATGTGACAGCCTCGTAGAAACACCCAACGCTCCGACACGGGTGGCGCTCTGGATATGACCCCTAGTTATGGCTCTCCATTGACCGCGGCGTGCGGGGGACGACGAGAGAAAGCGGCGAGGGGAGATCAGTCGCGTTGGCGTAAAATCGGGGCCCATCGCGAGCAGTAAAAGAGATATTTACTGTAAATCTTCAGCAGATGGGGAGAGATAAAAATCACCAACACAATCAAGAGGTGCTTTAGAGCTGCTCAAACATCTGTTACTAGGGAGAGCAGGAAGGAGAGAAGGGAGGGGTAGAACTAGATAGATAGATAGATAGATAGATAGATAGATAGATAGATAGATAGAGAGAGAGAGAGAGAGAGAGAGAGAGAGAGAGAGAAGGGAAGAGGAGAGAGAGAGAGAGAGAGAGAGAGGGAGGGGAGAGGGAGAGGGAGAGAGGGAGGGAGAGGGAGAGAGAGAGAGAGAGAGAGAGAGACTTTTTTGACTTTTGGTCTTTTTTATTGAAACATTTTTAATTCATTTAAAATCACCCCCCACTCCTAAAATAAAATAAAAAAATAAATAAAAATATATCCTATACTGCATACATGTACCATACTCCTACAACCGTATATCCAAAACATCTTCCCCAGCAATACAGACAGCCCCCCAACACACCATATCTCCTCAAACATCTCCACACATTTGATCATTTTATAGAACTCAAACTCAACCCTAAGGCGCGCAGAGACCATCCCATTAAACAGTAGTAAAGGGTCTGTTATCCCCCACCTTGACCCTGTTCCTCCTTGTTAGCCAAATAGCTAACTTTGCCTGAGCAAACAGAAAATTCAACAAAACACATTTTTCTTTCTCCTTACTCGAATACCTGTATCCCATTATAAACATCCCAACAGCAAAACCACCCCCAACCTGTCACACAGACATTCCAACAGAGACATTAATGGCATTAACCTGGTGCACACAGAAAACACATGAATTACAGTTTCTTTCATTTGACAGAAAGGACACCCCTGCCCAATTCCCCGGATCAACCCGTGCCAACCAGCTGTTAGTGGCCAGGGCTCCATGAAGAACCCTCCACTGGAGGTCCCCTGACCTCTTTGGTACTGAGGGTTTGTAGAGCTCCCTCTATCTAAAACCCACCATACTCTCCGCCCCACATACCCCTGCCACTGATGTGCCTTCACTCCTGTTAGGCTTCTAATGCTCCTCACCTTAACGCAGAGGTTGTAGAGGGCTTTACCTCCCTCAAACTCCCCAGGCTCGGAGTGTTAAAATCTAACAAGTCCTCCAGACCCCTTGCCAGTCTCCAGTCTCTGCCGTCACCTGCAGTGGCGGGAACATTGGTGGCCCCTCTCCCTTTGGCCTCTCAAACACCCCCTTACCGGCTCAGACAGTGCCTCCTGGACCTCCTCCAGGAATCTCTCCAGCAGCCTAAGAGACGTTATTCCTGTTTGTTGCGCCAAGACCTCCGGGGTTTTCCACCCCTCCTCTCCCAGCAGTCTCAGGTCACCCAGCCTTTGTAAACCCCTGCCATCAGTTGCCTCTGCAGGGTGGCCGACTGAACCGATCTCAAAGGGATGGCTGGGTTGTGGAAGATGGGCTCCTCCCACACCCACTGCCCAGGCTCCACACCCCCGTCTCGTGTGGGCCTTAGCAGCTGCCAGGCCCTCAGCACCGCAGAGTAAAACTCTGAGAGACCTGCTGTACTCAGCCTCTCCAGCTTCATGAGGAACAGCTGCCGGTCCAACCCTAATCCGCCAGCTCTCCTCAGCAGCGCATGCTGGTTCCCTCCAGCCAACATCAGTGTGGTACAGCAGTCTCTGCACCGCCTTTAGTCGGAAAGCAGCCATCCTGCTCTCCAGTTCCACCAGGCCCTGTCCTCCTTCGTGGACGGTCATGTACAAAACTGCTGCCTTCAGCCAGTGATGTCCCGACCAAAAAAGTCCACCAGCTTGCGTTGCAGGTCTGCAAGCAGACCGGCGGGGGGTTGAGGACAGCCAGTTTATGCCACAAGGAAAATGCCACCAGGTTGTTGATTATCAGCACCCTCCCTCTATATGACACTTGGGACAGGAGCCACCTCCACCTGGCCAGTCTTGACACCACTGCCTGTGTCAGCCCCTCCCAGTTCTTGCTGACCCACCTCTCCGAGCCCAGGTACACCCCCAACACTTTAAGCCCTTCACAACCCCACTGCAAACCCCTGGAAGCAGAGGAGGAGCCCTATCCCCCATGCCCCACATAACAGAGCTTTTGCTCTTTCCCCAGTTTACCTTAGCTGATGAAGCTCCCTCATACACCTTCAGACTGGTCTCTAGTTCCTGCATATCTTGCCCATCCCTGACCATCACAGAAACATCATCTGCATATGCTGAGACTGCAATTCCTGTCACCACATCCATGCCTGTCCAGCACACTCCCCGCAGTCTCCTGCGTAGCAGTCCTAAAAAAGGCTCAATGGCTAGTGTGTACAGCTGCCCAGATAGAGGGCATCCTTGTCTAATGCCCCGTCTCACCCAGACTGGCCTACTGAGCCCCCTCCCACCTTAACCATACATGACGCCCCAGCATACAACAGCTTCACACAGGTCACAAAACTCTTCCCAAACCCAAACACAGACATCACATTAAACAGATACTCATGATCCACTCTATCAAAAGCCTTCTCTTGATCTAAAGAGACCAGTCCAAAGTTCACATTAGAACCTCTCGACAAGTCCAACATGTCCCTAATGAAGAACAAGTTGTCCGTGATTGAGCGTCCCGGTACACAATATGTCTGGTCCTTGTGTATTATAGAGTCCAGATGGGACTTCAGTCTGTTAGAGAGGACCTTGGCAAAAATCTTGTAGTCCGCATAGAGTAATGCCACAGGCCTCCAGTTCTTAAGTTCACACAAGTCCCTTTTTTGGGCAGGAGAGTCAGAGCCGCCCGACGGCAGCTCATCGGCAACTCTCCTACCCCGACGCATTCTCGCAACACGCAAAAGAAATCCTGTCCAATTGTTCCCCAGAATTTTTTGTAAAATTCCACTGGAAGTCCATCAACCCCGGGTGCACGACCGGGGGACATCTGGGTTACTGCCTCTGCCAGTTCATGTGACAACAGAGGAATGTCCATTTCATCCTCTGTGCCCGAGAGAGCTTAGGAGTCCTGCGAACAAGACCTGAGCACACATAGGATCACACATTTCTGCCCTATACAATTCAGTATAAAACTCACAGTACGCTCCCGCATCTCCCCCACCACAGAGGTCACCCGTCCATCAGACAGCCGTAGACAATGCATACCCTTGGCTTCACTGCTCTGTCTTTCCAAACCAAAGAAGAAGGAGCTGGGAGCAATCATCTCCTTGAGCATGGAGAACCTAGCTCTTACAAGTGCTCCCTTTGCTTTAACCTGGAAAAAACAGCCCAGGTCCCTACGTAATTTGGCTAAGTTAGCCTGGAGGCCTACATTGCCTTGCCCCACCATCTCTACCTCCATCTCACTAATACACCGCTCTAGTTCCCCCAATACTCTCCTAGCCTCTGAGGATGAGAGAGCTGTGTACTGTTGACAGAAAAGCCGAATTTGCACTTTCCCCACATCCCACCACTGACTCAGAGACTCATACTCCTCTCTTCGCTGCCCCCATCTTTCCCAAAAGTCTGGAAACCTGAGCAAAAAGTGGCATCTTGTAAGAGCTTTACATTGAACTTCCAATAAGATGCCTGCCGGGGCTCTGGTGAAATAGACAGCCGAGCCATGGTTATGTGGTGATCCGAAACCCCACTGGGAGAATGGTAGCACCCAGCAGCCTATTGCTCTGATTCCTGGACATGTAAAAACGATCAAGTCGAGCTGCACTCACCCTAGCCCCAAAAACCTTCACCCACGTATACTGTCTTGTGTTTGGATGTTTAGTTCTCCAAAAATCCACTAGGTCAAACTGATTAAAGATGTCCCTTAACACTCCCACTGACACTGAATGAGGCTCTTCCCCATTTCTGTCTTTTGTAAAATCCATTGTACAGTTCCAGTCACCTCCGATCACCAGCGTCTCCTCAGGCGCTACTTGTGAGAGTTCCTGTCTAAGACTCCCAAATAGAACCCCTCTTTCTCTCCCTGTGTTAGGCGCATACACATTTATAAAGACAAAACACATGTTGTTAATCTCCCACCCTGACCACCTGCCCTTTCTCTCTGGTTAGGGCCTCACCCACAGCAACAGGCAACATTTCCATGGTGCCTTTGTCCACACCCTTTTTCTTTTTCCTCTTGACACCCTCCTCCTCCCCCCCTAATCTCTTACACTTCCCCACTATACTCTCCTCATCCACTAGAATAACCTGACTAGACGCAGTATCATCTGCATCACCCTCCATAGCATGACTAGGGCCAGCCTCAGCTACACCACCCTCCATAGCATTAGGGCCAGCCTCAGCTATACCACCCTCCATAGCATGACTCGGCCCAGCATCATCTGCACCACCCTCCATAGCATGTCTAGGCCCAGCCTCAGCTACCCCACCATCTCTAGCCTGACTAGACCCAGCCTCTGCTTCTCCACCATCTCTAGCCTGACTAGACCCAGCCTCATCTACACCACCATCTCTAGACTGACTAGGCCCAGCCTCTGCTGTCTGCATCTCCTTACCCCCTGCATTTTGACCTCGATTTCCCCCCCTTGCGCTCGTACCCTCCCCTTGTCTATGGCCTTTATGTGGGCACGCAAAGCTCTTGTGCCCCAAATCCCCACATTCAAAACACTGTAGACTATCTGTGCTGGCAAAACCTGCATAGAGCCCCTCCCCATGCCTCACTTTAAAATGCACATTTAGCTGTTGCTCATTATTGTTCAGAAACATAAACACTTGCCTCCTGAATGAAACAACGTGCTTAACGGCATCTGCCTGAAAACCTGCTGACAGTACACGGAAACCGCTAGCAAACTTACCAAAACGACTCAGCTCTTTCCTAATTTGATCATCCGTAATAAACGGAGGCAAATTTGCCACTACAACTCTTGAGAGGTGAAATTGACACCAACACATCCCTTACAAATATTCCGCTAGCAATTAGCCTACGGACCAAATTAGCCCTTTTCATGAACACAACCACAGCTTTGTTCATTCTAGCAGCAGAATGTATAAACTCAGCTCCTACCTGTTCACCGACCGCGAGCAGAACCTCCTCCACCTTAACTCCGTTCTCAGGAACACACCTGAACCCATGCTGTATAGACAGCGTCTCCTGCGTGCTAGGCTGAGAAGCCATTGCGCACACAAGACCCTCCAACCCCCAGGAACGTTACTCTGTCCTCTTCCACCCTAACTTTGAAAAAAAACTTTGGATACCGCTAAAAACAAATATTGCATTAACCCTCCACCATAGAAAATAACATGTAAAGAAAATAATAGAATCAAGAAAGTTAGTTAGGATAGAGCTTTCCACACCAAACACTCAAACTCCAAAAACACCCAGCATGCACCGAGAGAGAGAGAGAGAGAGAGAGAGAGAGAGAGAGAGAGAGAGAGAGAGAGAGAGAGACACAGAGGGAGAGAGAGAGAGAGAGAGAGAGAGAGAGAGAGAGAGAGAGAGAGAGAGAGACAGAGAGAGAGAGAGAGAGAGAGAGAGAGAGAGAGAGAGAGAGAGAGAGAGAGAGAGAGAGAGAGAGACACAGAGAGAGAGAGAGAGAGAGAGAGAGAGACAGAGAGAGAGAGAGAGAGAGAGAGAGAGAGAGAGAGAGAGAGAGAGAGAGACACAGAGAGAGAGAGAGAGAGAGAGAGAGAGAGAGAGAGAGAGAGAGAGAGAGAGAGAGAGAGAGAGAGACACAGAGAGAGAGAGAGAGAGAGAGACACACAGAGAGAGAGAGAGAGAGAGAGAGAGAGAGAGAGAGAGAGAGAGAGAGAGAGAGAGAGAGAGAGAGAGAGAGAGAGAGAGAGAGAGAGAGAGAGAGAGAGAGAGAGAGACAGAGAGAGAGAGAGAGAGAGAGAGAGAGAGAGAGAGAGAGAGAGAGAGAGAGAGAGAATTGGCGAGTCGGAAAAAGTAAGAATTTTTGGATGAAAAACATTCCCGTTTTGAACAAGATATTTTGTCACGAAAAGATGCTCGACTCTGCATATAATTGACAGCTTTGGAAAGAAAACACTGTCGTTTCCAAAACTGCAAAGATATTGTCTGTGAGTGCCACAGAACTGATGTTACAGGCGAAACGCAGATAAAAATCCAATCAGGAAGTGCCGCATTTTTTTAAACCGCCTCATGCCAATGACTCCTTATATGGCTGTGAAGGAGCGAGGAGTCAGCTTACGTTTTCCCCATTGTGACGTCTTTTTAGGCATTTCCATTGGAGAATGGCTGTAAGAGACCATATAGGGCGAGTGGTCGCATGGTGTCTCCCGGACAAAACCTTGCGTAAAATACTGAGGTAGCCATTTTTCCAATCGTTTCTTATGAGAAACCAACTGCCTCGACGGATATATTATCGAATTTATTTGTTAAAAACACCTTGAGGATGGATCCTAAACAACGTTTGCGTGTTTCTGTCGATATTGTGGAGCAAATTTTTGAAAAAAGGCGTTATAGTTTATGTATTTTTGGTCGATTTCTCAGCCAAGCATGGTGAACAGACAGTTTTTCGCCTACAGAAATATTATTTTGGGAAAAAAAGGAACATTTGCTATGTAACTGGGTGTCTCCTGAGTGAAAGCATCGGAAGTTCTTCAAAGGTAAATTATTTAATACCATCACTCCACCATCACTACACCATCACTACACCACCACTACACCATCACTACACCATCACTACACCACCACTACACCTCTAACACTACCCCACCACTACACCACCACTACACCTCTACCACTACCCCACCACTACACCATCACTACACCACCACTACACCTCTAACACTACCCCACCACTACACCACCACTACACCTCTACCAGTACCCCACCACTACACCATCACTACACCACCACTACACCTCTACCACTACCCCACCACTACACCATCACTACACCACCACTACACCTCTACCACTACCCCACCACTACACCACCACTACACCTCTACCACTACCCCACCACTACACCATCACTACACCACCACTACACCTCTAACACTACCCCACCACTACACCACCACTACACCTCTACCAGTACCCCACCACTACACCATCACTCCACCATCACTACACCTCTACCACTACCCCATCACTACACCATCACTACACCACCACTACACCTTCACTACACCACCACTACACCTCTACCACTACCCCACCACTACACCATCACTACACCTCTACCACTACCCCACCACTACACCATCACTACACCACCACTACACCTCTACCACTACCCCATCACTACACCATCACTACACCTCTACCACTACCCCACCACTACACCATCACTACACCACCACTACACCATCACTACACCATCACTACACCACCACACCTCTACCACTACACCATCACTACACCACCACTACACCTCTACCACTACACCATCACTACACCACCACTACACCTCTACCACTACACCATCACTACACCACCACTACACCTCTACCACTACCCCATCACTACACCATCACTACACCACCACTACACCTCTACCACTACCCCACCACTACACCACCACTACTCCACCACTACACCATCACTACACCATCACTACACCTACACTGTGTTAACTCTACCACCACACCATCACTACACCATCACTACACCGTCACTCCACCATCACTACACCATCACTACACCTACACTCTGTTAACTCTACCACTACACCATCACTACACCATCACTACACCATCACTACACCTACACTGTGCTAACTCTACCACTACCCCACCACTACACCATCACTACACCACCACTACACCTCTACCACTACCCCACCACTACACCATCACTACACCACCACTACACCTCTACCACTACCCCACCACTACACCACCACTACACCTCTACCACTACCCCACCACTACACCATCACTACACCACCACTACACCTCTACCACTACCCCACCACTACCCCATCACTACCCCACCACTACACCATCACTACACCTCTACCACTACCCCATCACTACACCATCACTACACCACCACTACACCTCTACCCCATCACTACACCATCACTACACCTCTACCACTACCCCACCACTACACCATCACTACACCACCACTACACCATCACTACACCATCACTACACCACCACTACACCTCTACCACTACACCATCACTACACCACCACTACACCTCTACCACTACACCATCACTACACCTCCACTACACCTCTACCACTACACCATCACTACACCACCACTACACCTCTACCACTACCCCATCACTACACCATCACTACACCACCACTACACCTCTACCACTACCCCACCACTACACCACCACTACTCCACCACTACACCATCACTACACCACCACTACACCTCTACCACTACACCATCACTACACCACCACTACACCTCTACCACTACACCATCACTACACCTCTACCACTACCCCATCACTACACCATCACTACACCACCACTACACCTCTACCACTACCCCACCACTACACCACCACTACTCCACCACTACACCATCACTACACCACCACTACACCTCTACCACTACACCATCACTACACCTACACTGTGTTAACTCTACCACCACACCATCACTACACCATCACTACACCGTCACTCCACCATCACTACACCATCACTACACCTACACTGTGTTAACTCTACCACCACACCATCACTACACCATCACTACACCATCACTACACCGTCACTCCACCATTACTACACCATCACTACACCTACACTGTGTTAACTCTACCACCACACCATCACTACACCATCACTACACCGTCACCCACCATCACTACACCATCACTACACCTACACTGTGTTAACTCTACCACTACACCATCACTACACCATCACTACACCATCACTACACCATCACTACACCTACACTGTGTTAACTCTACCACCACACCATCACTACACCATCACTACACCATCACTACACCGTCACTCCACCATTACTACACCATCACTACACCTACACTGTGTTAACTCTACCACCACACCATCACTACACCATCACTACACCATCACTCCACCATCACTACACCATCACTACACCTACACTGTGTTAACTCTACCACTACACCATCACTACACCATCACTACACCATCACTACACCATCACTACACCTACACTGTGCTAACTCTACCAATACCCCACCACTACACCATCACTACACCACCACTACACCTCTACCACTACAACATCACTACACCTACACCGTGTTAACTCTACCACTACACCATCACCACACCATCACTACACCATCACTCCACCATAACTACCCCACCACTACACCACCACTACACCTCTACCACTACAACATCACTACACCTACACTGTGTTAACTCTACCACTACACCATCACTACACCACCACTACACCACCACTACACCTCTACCACTACCCCACCACTACACCATCACTACACCACCACTACACCTCTACCACTACCCCATCACTACCCCACCACTACTCACATCACTACACCTCTACCACTACCCCATCACTACACCATCACTACACCACCACTACCACCACTGGTCCTTCTGTAGCACAGTTGGTAGAGCATGGCGCTTGTAACGCCAGGGTAGTGGGTTCGATTCCCGGGACCACCCATACGTAGAATGTATGCACACATGACTGTAAGTCGCTTTGGATAAAAGCGTCTGCTAAATGACATATATTATATTATTATATTCACTACACCACCACTACCCCACCACTACACCTCTACCACTACACCATCACTACACCACCTCTACCACTACACCATCACTACACCTCTACCACTACACCATCACTACACCACCACTACACCTCTACCACTACCCCATCACTACACCATCACCACACCACCACTACACCTCTACCACTACCCAACCACTACACCACCACTACACCACCACTACACCTCTACCACTACACCATCACTACACCTACACTCTGTTAACTCTACCACCACACCATCACTACACCATCACTACACCGTCACTCCACCATCACTACACCTACACTGTGTTAACTCTACCACTACACCATCACTACACCATCACTACACCGTCACTCCACCATCACTACACCATCACTACACCTACACTGTGCTAACTCTACCACTACCCCACCACTACACCATCACTACACCACCACTACACCTCTACCACTACAACATCACTACACCTACAGCATGTTAACTCTACCACTACACCATCACTACACCATCACTACACCACCACTACACCTCTACCACACCATCACTACACCATCACTACACCACCACTACACCGTCACTCCACCATTACTACACCATCACTACACCTACACTGTGTTAACTCTACCACCACACCATCACTACACCATCACTACACCGTCACTCCACCATCACTACACCATCACTACACCTACACTGTGTTAACTCTACCACTACACCATCACTACACCATCACTACACCATCACTACACCTACACTGTGCTAACTCTACCAATACCCCACCACTACACCATCACTACACCACCACTACACCTCTACCACTACAACATCACTACACCTACACCGTGTTAACTCTACCACTACACCATCACCACACCATCACTACACCATCACTCCACCATAACTACCCCACCACTACACCACCACTACACCTCTACCACTACAACATCACTACACCTACACTGTGTTAACTCTACCACTACACCATCACTACACCACCACTACACCACCACTACACCTCTACCACTACCCCACCACTACACCATCACTACACCACCACTACACCTCTACCACTACCCCATCACTACACCATCACTACACCACCACTACACCTCTACCACTACCCCATCACTACCCCACCACTACACCACCACTACCACCACTGGTCCTTCTGTAGCACAGTTGGTAGAGCATGGCGCTTGTAACGCCAGGGTAGTGGGTTCGATTCCCGGGACCACCCATACGTAGAATGTATGCACACATGACTGTAAGTCGCTTTGCATAAAAGCGTCTGCTAAATGACATATATTATATTATTATATTCACTACACCACCACTACCCCATTACTACACCTCTACCACTACACCTCTACCACTACCCCATTACTACACCTCTACCACTACACCATCACTACACCACCACTACACCTCTACCACTACACCACCACTACACCTCTACCACTACCCAACCACTACACCTCTACCACTACCCAACCACTACACCACCACTACTCCACCACTACACCACCACTACACCTCTACCACTACACCATCACTACACCTACACTCTGTTAACTCTACCACCACACCATCACTACACCATCACTACACCGTCACTCCACCATCACTACACCATCACTACACCTACACTGTGCTAACTCTACCACTACCCCACCACTACACCATCACTACACCACCACTACACCTCTACCACTACAACATCACTACACCTACAGCATGTTAACTCTACCACTACACCATCACTACACCATCACTACACCACCACTACACCTCTACCACACCATCACTACACCATCACTACACCACCACTACACCGTCACTCCACCATCACTACACCATCACTACACCTACACTGTGTTAACTCTACCACTACACCATCACTACACCATCACTCCACCATAACTACCCCACCACTACGCCACCACTACACCTCTACCACTACAACATCACTACACCTACACTGTGTTAACACCATCACTACACCATCACTACACCACCACTACACCTCTACCACACCATCACTACACCATCACTACAACACCACTACACCTCTACCACTACAACATCACTACACCTACACTGTGTTAACTCTACCACTACACCATCACTACACCATCACTACACCACCACTACACCTCTACCACACCATCACTACACCATCACTACACCACCACTACACCTCTACCACTACACCATCACTACACCACCACTACACCTCTACCACTACAACATCATTACACCTACACCGTGTTAACTCTACCAATACACCATCACTACACCATCACTACACCACCACTACACCTCTACCACTACACCATCACTACACCATCACTACACCTACACTGTGTTAACTCTACCACTACACCATCACTACACCATCACTCCACCATCACTACACCTACACTGCGTTAACTCTACCACCACACCATCACTACACCATCACTACACCATCACTACACCATCACTCCACCATCACCCCACCTACACTGCGTTAACTCTACCACCACACCATCACTACACCATCACTACACCATCACTACACCATCACTACACCATCACCCCACCTACACTGCGTTAACTCTACCACCACACCACCACTCTACCATCTCTGTCCCCACCCACACTGGTCCCTCCCATCTCATCTCTGTTCCCACCCACACTGGTCCCTCCCATCTCATCTCTGTTCCCACCCACACTGGTCCCTCCCATCTCATCTCTGTTCCTACCCATACTGGTCCCTCCCATCTCATCTTTGTCCCCACCCACACTGGTCCCTCCCATCTCATCTCTGTTCCCACCCACACTGGTCCCTCCCATCTCATCTCTGTTCCCACCCACACTGGTCCCTCCCATCTCATCTCTGTTCCCACCCACACTGGTCCCTCCCATCTCATCTCTGTTCCTACCCACACTGGTCCCTCCCATCTCATCTCTGTTCCCACCCACACTGGTCCCTCCCATCTCATCTCTGTTCCCACCCACACTTGTCCCTCCCATCTCATCTCTGTTCCCACCCACACTGGTCCCTCCCATCTCATCTCTGTTCCCACCCACACTGGTCCCTCCCATCTCATCTCTGTTCCCACCCACACTGGTCCCTCCCATCTCATCTCTGTTCCCACCCACACTGGTCCCTCCCATCTCATCTCTGTTCCCACCCACACTGGTCCCTCCCATCTCATCTCTGTTCCCACCCTCACTGGTCCCTCCCATCTCATCTCTGTTCCTACCCATACTGGTCCCTCCCATCTCATCTTTGTCCCCACCCACACTGGTCCCTCCCATCTCATCTCTGTTCCCACCCACACTGGTCCCTCCCATCTCATCTCTGTTCCTACCCATACTGGTCCCTCCCATCTCATCTTTGTCCCCACCCACACTGGTCCCTCCCATCTCATCTCTGTTCCCACCCACACTGGTCCCTCCCATCTCATCTCTGTTCCCACCCACACTGGTCCCTCCCATCTCATCTCTGTTCCTACCCATACTGGTCCCTCCCATCTCATCTTTGTCCCCACCCACACTGGTCCCTCCCATCTCATCTCTGATCCCACCCACACTGGTCCCTCCCATCTCATCTCTGTTCCCACCCACACTGGTCCCTCCCATCTCATCTCTGTTCCTACCCATACTGGTCCCTCCCATCTCATCTTTGTCCCCACCCACACTGGTCCCTCCCATCTCATCTCTGTTCCCACCCACACTGGTCCCTCCCATCTCATCTCTGTTCCCACCCACACTGGTCCCTCCCATCTCATCTCTGTTCCTACCCATACTGGTCCCTCCCATCTCATCTTTGTCCCCACCCACACTGGTCCCTCCCATCTCATCTCTGTTCCCACCCACACTGGTCCCTCCCATCTCATCTCTGTTCCCACCCACACTGGTCCCTCCCATCTCATCTCTGTTCCCACCCACACTGGTCCCTCCCATCTCATCTCTGTTCCTACCCACACTGGTCCCTCCCATCTCATCTCTGTTCCCACCCACACTGGTCCCTCCCATCTCATCTCTGTTCCCACCCACACTTGTCCCTCCCATCTCATCTCTGTTCCCACCCACACTGGTCCCTCCCATCTCATCTCTGTTCCCACCCACACTGGTCCCTCCCATCTCATCTCTGTTCCCACCCACACTGGTCCCTCCCATCTCATCTCTGTTCCCACCCACACTGGTCCCTCCCATCTCATCTCTGTTCCCACCCACACTGGTCCCTCCCATCTCATCTCTGTTCCCACCCTCACTGGTCCCTCCCATCTCATCTCTGTTCCTACCCATACTGGTCCCTCCCATCTCATCTTTGTCCCCACCCACACTGGTCCCTCCCATCTCATCTCTGTTCCCACCCACACTGGTCCCTCCCATCTCATCTCTGTTCCTACCCATACTGGTCCCTCCCATCTCATCTTTGTCCCCACCCACACTGGTCCCTCCCATCTCATCTCTGTTCCCACCCACACTGGTCCCTCCCATCTCATCTCTGTTCCCACCCACACTGGTCCCTCCCATCTCATCTCTGTTCCTACCCATACTGGTCCCTCCCATCTCATCTTTGTCCCCACCCACACTGGTCCCTCCCATCTCATCTCTGATCCCACCCACACTGGTCCCTCCCATCTCATCTCTGTTCCCACCCACACTGGTCCCTCCCATCTCATCTCTGTTCCTACCCATACTGGTCCCTCCCATCTCATCTTTGTCCCCACCCACACTGGTCCCTCCCATCTCATCTCTGTTCCCACCCACACTGGTCCCTCCCATCTCATCTCTGTTCCCACCCACACTGGTCCCTCCCATCTCATCTCTGTTCCCACCACACTGGTCCCTCCCATCTCATCTCTGTTCCTACCCACACTGGTCCCTCCCATCTCATCTCTGTTCCCACCCACACTGGTCCCTCCCATCTCATCTCTGTTCCCACCCACACTGGTCCCTCCCATCTCATCTCTGTTCCCACCCACACTGGTCCCTCCCATCTCATCTCTGTTCCCACCCACACTGGTCCCTCCCATCTCATCTCTGTTCCCACCCACACTGGTCCCTCCCATCTCATCTCTGTTCCCACCCACACTGGTCCCTCCCATCCCATCTCTGTTCCCACCCACACCCATAGCCTTCTATCCTGGTCAGTGCAGTAAAATAATCCCAGTAGTAGCCATTGTGAATTGGATAGATGCTTGGTGTGATTGATGCTGTCTCGCTGATTTAAGTATAGGCAGTGTTAGGGGTGGTAAGGGAAAGGTGGGGCAGAAGATGGATGGCACCGTGGGACTGATGAAGATAGATGGCACAGTGGACTGATGAAGAAGGATGGCACCGTGTACTGATGAAGATAGATGGCACCGTGGACTGATGAAGGTGGATGGCACCGTGGACTGATGAAGGTGGATGGCACCGTGGACTGATGAAGAAGGATGGCACCGTGGACTGATGAAGGTGGATGGCACCGTACTGATGAAGATAGATGGCACCGTGGACTGATGAAGGTGGATGGCACCGTGTACTGATGAAGATAGATGGCACCGTGGACTGATGAAGGTGGATGGCACCGTGGACTGATGAAGGTGGATGGCACCGTGGACTGATGAAGAAGGATGGCACCGTGGACTGATGAAGGTGGATGGCACCGTGGACTGATGAAGAAGGATGGCACCGTGTACTGATGAAGATAGATGGCACCGTGGACTGATGAAGGTGGATGGCACCGTGGACTGATGAAGGTGGATGGTACCGTGGACTGATGAAGATGGATGGCACCGTGGACTGATGAAGATGGATGGCACCGTGGACTGATGAAGATGGATGGCACCGTGGACTGATGAAGGTGGATGGCACCGTGGACTGATGAAGATGGATGGCACCGTGGACTGATGAAGATGGATGGCACCGTGGACTGATGAAGGTGGATGGTAACGTGGACTGATGAAGATGGATGGCACCGTGGACTGATGAAGATGGATGGCACCGTGGACTGATGAAGATGGATGGCACCGTGGACTGATGAAGATGGATGGCACCGTGGACTGATGAAAATGGATGGCACCGTGGACTGATGACGGTGTATGGCACCGTGGACTGATGAAGATGGATGGCACCGTGGACTGATGAAGATGGATGGCACCGTGGACTGATGACGGTGTATGGCACCGTGGACTGATGAAGATGGATGGCACCGTGGACTGATGAAGATGGATGGCACCGTGGACTGATGAAGATGGATGGCACCGTGGACTGATGAAGATGGATGGCACCGTGGACTGATGAAGATGGATGGCACCGTGGACTGATGAAGGTGGATGGCACCGTGGACTGATGAAGATGGATGGCACCGTGGACTGATGAAGATGGATGGCACCGTGGACTGATGAAGATGGATGGCACCGTGGACTGATGAAGATAGATGGCACCGTGGACTGATGAAGATGGATGGCACCGTGGACTGATGAAGATGGATGGCACTGTGGACTGATGAAGATGGATGGCACCGTGGACTGATGAAGATGGATGGCACCGTGGACTGATGAAGGTGGATGGCACCGTGGACTGATGAAGATGGATGGCACCGTGGACTGATGAAGATGGATGGCACCGTGGACTGATGAAGGTGGATGGCACCGTGGACTGATGAAGGTGGATGACACCATGGACTGATGAAGGTGGATGACACCGTGGACTGATGAAGATGGATGGCACCGTGGACTGATGAAGGTGGATGGCACCGTGGACTGATGAAGGTGGATGACACCATGGACTGATGAAGGTGGATTGGCACCGTGGACTGATGAAGGTGGATGGCACCGTGGACTGATGAAGGTGGATGACACCGTGGACTGATGAAGATGGATGGCACCGTGGACTGATGAAGATGGATGGCACCGTGGACTGATGAAGATGGATGACACCGTGGACTGATGAAGGTGGATTGGCACCGTGGACTGATGAAGGTGGATGGCACCGTGGACTGATGAAGGTGGATGACACCATGGACTGATGAAGGTGGATGACACCGTGGACTGATGAAGGTGGATTGGCACCGTGGACTGATTAAGGTGGATGGCACCGTGGACTGATGAAGGTGGATGACACCATGGACTGATGAAGGTGGATGACACCGTGGACTGATGAAGGTGGATGACACCATGGACTGATGAAGGTGGATGACACCGTGGACTGATGAAGGTGGATGGCACCGTGGACTGATGAAGATGGATGGCACCGTGGACTGATGAAGGTGGATGGCACCGTGGACTGATGAAGATGGATGGCACCGTGGACTGATGAAGATGGATGGCACCGTGGACTGATGAAGATGGATGGCACCGTGGACTGATGAAGGTGGATGGCACCGTGGACTGATGAAGAAAGATGGCACCGTGGACTGATGAAGATGGATGGCACCGTGGACTGATGAAGATGGATGGCACCGTGGACTGATGAAGATGGATGGCACCGTGGACTGATGAAGATGGATGGCACCGTGGACTGATGAAGGTGGATGGCACCGTGGACTGATGAAGATGGATGGCACCGTGGACTGATGAAGATGGATGGCACCGTGGACTGATGAAGGTGGATGGCACCGTGGACTGATGAAGGTGGATGACACCGTGGACTGATGAAGGTGGATGACACCGTGGACTGATGAAGATGGATGGCACCGTGGACTGATGAAGATGGATGACACCGTGGACTGATGAAGGTGGATTGGCACCGTGGACTGATGAAGGTGGATGGCACCGTGGACTGATGAAGGTGGATGACACCATGGACTGATGAAGGTGGATGACACCGTGGACTGATGAAGGTGGATTGGCACCGTGGACTGATGAAGGTGGATGGCACCGTGGACTGATGAAGGTGGATGACACCGTGGACTGATGAAGGTGGATGGCACCGTGGACTGATGAAGGTGGATGGCACCGTGGACTGATAAAGGTGAATGACAGTGTTCTGTCTTCCTCCCGTTCTCTATTCTCTCTCCAGCTGATTCCATTATCTATGCTCTTTGATGTAGTTTCTCCCCATTTATGTGTTTTTTTCTTTGAGTCCTATTGTGTTCTTCTTTTATCTCTCTCTCTCTTTTCCCTCAACATCCCACACATTTTAGAGCAACTCAGGACATTTCATATACAGAGAACGTGTGAGAATACCAGACATAAATTATGTAATGGTTGGTTCACTATTGGGTTTCCTTTAATAGGAGCAGGCCTGCGGCTGGTGGCCACCAGCGGGTCACTGACAAGACATTGACAGCTTACTGTAATGATCTGACTGGAAGAATTCTTGTTCAATTTACTTTACATGAAAGAAACAGAGACCAGGCGGCGTCCTAAAATGAGATTATATCCCTAGATAGTGCACTATAAAAGTAGTGTATTATACAGAGAACAGGGTGCCATTTCGGACACAGCCCAGGAGAGTGAGTGGCCTCTACGAATAATCACTGATAAACTGCCTGGGAAGACATTAGACTTTCTTCTACACTGGTCCATTTACCAGAAGAGAAGACGTATCTACACTGGTCCATTTACCAGAAGAGAAGACGTATCTACACTGGTCCATTTACCAGAAGAGAAGACGTATCTACACTGGTCCATTTACCAGAAGAGAAGACGTATCTACACTGGTCCATTTACCAGAAGAGAAGACGTATCTACACTGGTCCATTTACCAGAAGAGAAGACGTATCTACACTGGTCCATTTACCAGAAGAGAGGAGGTATCTACACTGGTCCATTTACCAGAAGAGAGGAGGTATCTACACTGGTCCATTTACCAGAAGAGAAGAGGTATCTACACTGGTCCATTTACCAGAAGAGAGGAGGTATCTACACTGGTCCATTTACCAGAAGAGAAGAGGTATCTACACTGGTCCATTTACCAGAAGAGAAGTTTGCACGCCAATTTTTTCAGTTTTTGATTTGTTAAAAAGTTTGAAATATCCAATAAATGTCGTTCCACTTCATGATTGTGTCCCACTTGTTGTTGATTCTCCACAAAAAAGTACAGTTTTATATCTTTATGTTTGAAGCCTGAAATGTGGCAAAAGGTCGCAAAGTTCAAGGGGCCGAATACTTTCGCAAGGCACTGTATATTATCACCTAATGTTGTGTTAGATCTTTTTACCAACTTAATTACATGTTTTGAACATCTATTTGATATTTATGGCCTGTAGGCCTCATTGTCCTGAGCTCATACAACTAGTTTTTGAGTAAAAAAAAAGCATAATGTATGAATTATTTTGACTAAAACAAATACTCAGATGAAACATATTGTACTATTTATCACAGACTACTTTGTGTCAAAGTTCAACAAGGACTCTCTCCTCCTCACCAGTGTCATGATCAAAGATATGATCAAGAGCCTCACATACAGTATATCGTTTGGTCATTGTGTTGCCACAGAATGAATTGTGATCAAGAGCCTCACATACAGTATATCGGTTGGTCATTGTGTTGCCACAGAATGTATTGTGAACAAGGCCTCAAATAAGCTTTATATACCAGAGCTGTGAGAAAAGTTTTATATATTATAGAAACAATGTAGCAATTGTTTGTGAGAATTCCAACAGTTTTGGTTCTTATGGGGGAAAGATTCTATTGGGGAAAGGTTCCCGTGGGGGTTGCCATGGAAGCCAAGAAGGGGAGTGAGGTGTGTGTGCGTGTGTGTGTGTGTGTGTGTGTGTGTGTGTGTGTGTGTGTGTGTGTGTGTGTGTGTGTGCACCGCGCTCATACACACATGCATGAGGGGGTTCTGGGAGAGGAAGTGTGTCCATCTGATGAATGGTTATTATCAATGCCTGAACTCAATTTTAAACACTAATTGTAGTCTCACCTATTCATTTCTACCGACCGGTCATACCGACCGGGAACACCACAGGTGTACAAAAGTTAAATAAAACACTCAAAATGTAATAAAAATCATCCAAATGTATTTTGTGTGTACCGATGCCCTGTGTGGACAAAGTCATGGAACCTTATGACAATCAGATTAAATTAACTACATTTTTCAGAGAGAGAACTTGTAAATCGTTCCAATTCGACCGGAACACAGCAGGAGGGTTAACGTTCAACCCAGACACAGTCCATAATTATTTGAATATATTCAAAGAATAAAGAACACTATGATTACACACAGTTCCTCAAACTTCCACATATTTTACGACCAAACTAAATATTTATGACTAGGAATAGAATAGTTTATCTGAGATGAGACTCGTCCCAAATGAAACCCTATGTCCTATATGAACGGCACTACTTTTGACCAGAGAACGCATAGGGAATAGGGTGCCATTTGGGACTCATGTCTGTTGACTCTGTGCTTTTCCATCTGGGCTCGTTAAGTCTCAGTTCCTCTGAAGTACCTCGGCCCTTAAACCTCCAATTATATTCAGGGACTGTCAGCAGACTTCTAACAAGGCCAATTCCCTTGACACCTTTCATATGTTAGCAATTCTAAGGACCACAATGGTACAAATGCAAAAAAAAAAAATAAAAAAAAAAATAAAGTAAGAAAGTTAATTACAGATGAGTCTCTTCTTAGTAGTGTTCCATACTAACAAGAGACTTGGGTCTGCATCCCAAATGAAACCCTATTCCCTATATAGTGCACTACCTATGAACAGGTCCCTGAACAACCTTTGACCAGAGTAGTGCAGAATTTAGGGAACAAATGGTGCCATGGTGGGATGCACTTTAGGTTACATTATTATATACTCTGGTTGTCCAGACCTACAGCATCCCAGACTACTGTGTCTTCTGAAGGCTCTTTCAACTGGTTCATCAAGTAACTGTTCTGGATTTAATTAAACTGGTTCATCATGTAACTGTTCTGGATTCAAACTGGATCATCATGTAACTGTTCTGGATTTAATTCAACTGGTTCATCATGTAACTGTTCTAGATTCTCTTTAAACTGGTTCATCATGTAACTGTCCTGGATTTAAACTGGTTCATCATGTAACTGTTCTGGATTCTCTTTAAACTGGTTCATCATGTAACTGTTCTAGATTATCTTTAACTGGTTCATCATGTAACTGTTCTGGATTTAAACTGGTTCATCATGTAACTGTTCTGGATTTAAACTGGTTCATCATGTAACTGTTCTGGATTCAAACTGGTTCATCATGTAAATGTTCTGGATTTAAACTGGTTCATCATGTAACTGTTCTGGATTTAAACTGGTTCATCATGTAACTGTTCTGGATTCAAACTGGTTCATCATGTAAATGTTCTGGATTCAAACTGGTTCATCATGTAACTGTTCTGGATTCAAACTGGTTCATCATGTAACTGTTCTGGATTTAAACTGGTTCATCATGTAACTGTTTTGGATTTAAACTGGTTCATCATGTAACTGTTCTGGATTTAAACTGGTTCATCATGTAACTGTTCTGGATTCAAACTGGTTCATCATGTAACTGTTCTGGATTTAAACTGGTTCATCATGTAAATGTTCTGGATTTAAACTGGTTCATCATGTAACTGTTCTGGATTTAAACTGGTTCATCATGTAACTGTTCTGGATTTAAACTGGTTCATCATGTAACTGTTCTGGATTTAAACTGGTTCATCATGTAACTGTTCTGGATTTACATGGAACCAAAAATGGTTATCCTATGGGAACCACGGAAAAATCATTTTGGAACAATATCCTGGCTCCCTGTCTAAATAAAGACACCTCGGTCTCAGCATTGACTCCCTGTCTAAATAAATACACCTCGGTCTCAGCATTGACTCCCTGTCTAAATAAATAGACCTCGGTCTCAGCATTGACTCCCTGTCTAAATAAAGAGACCTCGGTCTCAGCATTGACTCCCTGTCTAAATAAAGACACCTCTGTCTCAGCATTGACTCCCTGTCTAAATAAAGACACCTCTGTCTCAGCATTGACTCCCTGTCTGAATAAAGACACCTCGGTCTCAGCATTGACTCCCTGTCTAAATAAAGACACCTTGGTCTCAGCATTGACTCCCTGTCTAAATAAAGACACCTTGGTCTCAGCATTGACTCCCTGTCTAAATAAAGAGACCTTGGTCTCAGCATTGACTCCATGTCTAAATAAATAGACCTTGGTCTCAGCATTGACTCCCTGTCTAAATAAAGAGACCTTGGTCTCAGCATTGACTCCCTGTCTAAATAAATAGACCTTGGTCTCAGCATTGACTCTCTGTCTAAATAAATACACCTTGGTCTCAGCATTGACTCCCTGTCTAAATAAAGACACATTGGTCTCAGCATTGACTCCCTGTCTAAATAAAGACACCTCTGTCTCAGCATTGACTCCCTGTCTAAATAAATAGACCTCGGTCTCAGCATTGACTCCCTGTCTAAATAAATAGACCTCGGTCTCAGCATTGACTCCCTGTCTAAATAAAGACACCTCTGTCTCAGCATTGACTCCCTGTCTAAATAAAGACACCTCTGTCTCAGCATTGACTCCATGTCTAAATAAAGACTCCTTGGTCTCAGCATTGACTCCCTGTCTAAATAAAGGCACCCTGGTCTCAGCATTGACTCCTGTCTAAATAAAGACTCCTTGGTCTCAGCATTGACTCCTGTCTAAATAAAGGCACCCTGGTCTCAGCATTGACTCCCTGTCTAAATAAAGGTAACATTACATGTTAATAACACAAAACTAGGGTTTGTTCATTCTAATGGCAAGATTTAAACGATTCCCAGGCCCGTCTCTCTGAGTGGATCCCTATCCCCTGTCCTTAAGGATTGTAGCCAGAGCCATTTGTTGCGCATTAGATATAATGACTCTGAGATGAAGGATAATAGTGATTTATTGTAGAAAGTGAATACATATTCCTCCGTATCTCAGTGGGTGATTTATGACACGATAGAGACCGTTTCATCTGATTTGACGTCATACAAAGTAGTCAATCTACACAATCCCATCCATCACGTCTCATCCTGGTGAGGTGAAAGGCAGGAGGGCCTACAGCAGCACCTAGATCTTCTGCACAGATTCTGTCAGACCTGAGTCCTTGACAGTAAATCTCAGTAAGACAAAAAATAATGGTGTTGCAAAAATATCCAGTTCCCAAGACCATAAATACAAATTCCATCTAGACACTGTTGCTCTAGAGCACACAAAACACTATACAAAACACTATACATAAACACTATACAAAACACTATACAAAACACTATACATAAACACTATACAAAACACTATACATAAACACTATACAAAACACAATACATAAACACTATACATAAACACTATACATAAACACTATACAAAACACTATACAAAACACTATACAAAACACTATACAAAACACTATACAAAACACTATACATAAACACTATACATAAACACTATACATAAACACTATACATAAACACTATACATAAACACTATACATAAACACTATACATAAACACTATACATAAACACTATACAAAACACTATACAAAACACTATACAAAACACTATACAAAACACTATACATAAACACTATACATAAACACTATACATAAACACTATACATAAACACTATACATAAACACTATACATAAACACTATACATAAACACTATACAAAACACTATACCAAAACACTATACATAAACACTATACAAAACACTATACAAAACACTATACAAAACACTATACCAAAACACTATACAAAACACTATACATAAACACTATACAAAACACTATACAAAACACTATACAAAACACTATACCAAAACACTATACAAAACACTATACATAAACACTATACAAAACACTATACATAAACACTATACAAAACACTATACAAAACACTATACATAAACACTATACAAAACACTATACATAAACACTATACATAAACACTATACAAAACACTATACATAAACACTATACAAAACACTATACAAAACACTATACATAAACACTATACATAAACACTATACATAAACACTATACATAAACACTATACATAAACACTATACATAAACACTACACAAAACACTACACATAAACACTATACATAAACACTATACAAAACACTATACAAAACACTATACAAAACACTATACCAAAACACTATACATAAACACTATACATAAACACTACACAAAACACTACACATAAACACTATTCAAAACACTATACAAAACACTATACATAAACACTATACAAAACACTATACAAAACACTATACAAAACACTATACATAAACACTATACAAAACACTATACAAAACACTATACCAAAACACTATACAAAACACTATACAAAACACTATACAAAACACTATACATAAACACTATACAAAACACTATACATAAACACTATACAAAACACTATACAAAACACTATACATAAACACTATACATAAACACTATACAAAACACTATACATAAACACTATACAAAACACTATACATAAACACTATACATAAACACTACACAAAACACTATACATAAACACTATACAAAACACTATACAAACACTATACAAAACACCACACAAAACACTATACAAAACACTATACAAAACACTATACATAAACACTATACAAAACACTATACATAAACACTATACAAAACACTATACAAAACACTATACAAAACACTATACAAACACTATACAAAACACCACACAAAACACTATACATAAACACTATACAAAACACTATACATAAACACTATACAAAACACTATACATAAACACTATACATAAACACTATACAAAACACTATACATAAACACTATACATAAACACTATACAAAACACTATACAAAACACTATACATAAACACTATACATAAACACTATACATAAACACTATACATAAACACTATACATAAACACTATACATAAACACTATACAAAACACTATACAAAACACTATACATAAACACTATACATAAACACTATACATAAACACTACACAAAACACTACACATAAACACTATTCAAAACACTATACAAAACACTATACAAAAACACTATACAAAACACTATACCAAAACACTATACAAAACACTATACAAAACACTATACAAAACACTATACATAAACACTACACAAAACACTATACATAAACACTATACAAAACACTACACAAAACACTACACATAAACACTATTCAAAACACTATACATAAACACTATACATAAACACTATACATAAACACTATACAAAACACTATACATAAACACTATACATAAACACTATACAAAACACTATACATAAACACTATACAAAACACTATACATAAACACTATACAAAACACTATACAAAACACTATACAAAACACTATACATAAACACTATACAAAACACTATACATAAACACTATACAAAACACTATACAAAACACTATACATACCTCAGCCTAGACATCAGCACCACAGGTAAGCTGTGAAGTCAAGAAGGGCTTCTTCTATTCCGTCAAAAGGAACATAAAATTAGACATACCAACCAGGATCTGGCAAAAAATACTTGAATCAGTCATAGAGCCCATTGCCCTTTATGGTTGTGAGGTCTGGGGTCCGCTCACCAACCAAGATTTCACAACATTAGAAAAACATTTTGATAAAAGTTGATACTCTGCATGCAGAATTCTGCAATAAATATCCTCCGTGTACAACGTAAAACACCAAATAATGCATGCAGAGCAGAATTAGGCCGATACCCACTAATTATCAAAATCCAGAAAAGAGCCGTTAAATTCTACAACCACCTAAAAGGAAGCGATTCACAAACCTTCTATTACAAAGCCATGACCTACAGAGAGATGAACCTGGAGAAGAGTTCTCTAAGCAAGCTGGTCCTGGGGCTCTGTTCACAAACACAAACAGATCCTACAGAGAGATGAACCTGGAGAAGAGTCCCCTAAGCAAGCTGGTCCTGGGGCTCTGTTCACAAACACCAACAGACCCTACAGAGAGATGAACCTGGAGAAGAGTCCCCTCAGCAAGCTGGCCCTGGGGCTCTGTTCACAAACACAAACAGACCCTACAGAGAGATGAACCTGGAGAAGAGTCCCCTAAGCAAGCTGGTCCTGGGGCTCTGTTCACAAACACAAACAGACCCTACAGAGAGATGAACCTGGAGAAGAGTCCCCTAAACAAGCTGGTCCTGGGGCTCTGTTCACAAACACAAACAGACCCTACAGAGAGATGAACCTGGAGAAGAGTCCCCTAAACAAGCTGGTCCTGGGGCTCTGTTCACAAACAGACCCTACAGAGAGATGAACCTGGAGAAGAGTCCCCTCAGCAAGCTGGCCCTGGGGCTCTGTTCACAAACACAAACAGACCCTACAGAGAGATGAACCTGGAGAAGAGTCCCCTCAGCAAGCTGGCCCTGGGGCTCTGTTCACAAACACAAACACACCCCACAGAGAGATGAACCTGGAGAAGAGTCCCCTAAGCAAGCTGGTCCTGGGGCTCTGTTCACAAACACAAACAGACCCTACAGAGAGATGTACCTGGAGAAGAGTCCCCTAAGCAAGCTGGTCCTGGGGCTCTGTTCACAAACACACCCTACAGAGAGATGAACCTGGAGAAGAGTCCCCTAAGCAAGCTGGCCCTGGGGCTCTGTTCACAAACACAAACACACCCTACAGAGAGATGAACCTGGAGAAGAGTCCCTCAGCAAGCTGGCCCTGGGGCTCTGTTCACAAACACAAACACACCCCACAGAGAGATGAACCTGGAGAAGAGTCCCCTAAGCAAGCTGGTCCTGGGGCTCTGTTCACAAACACAAACAGACCCTACAGAGAGATGAACCTGGAGAAGAGTCCCTAAGCAAGCTGGTCCTGGGGCTCTGTTCACAAACACAAACAGACCCTACAGAGAGATGAACCTGGAGAAGAGTCCCCTAAACAAGCTGGTCCTGGGGCTCTGTTCACAAACACAAACAGACCCTACAGAGAGATGAACCTGGAGAAGAGTCCCCTAAGCAAGCTGGTCCTGGGGCTCTGTTGACAAACACAAACAGACCCTACAGAGAGATGTACCTGGAGAAGAGTCCCTAAGCAAGCTGGTCCTGGGGCTCTGTTCACAAACACAAACAGACCCTACAGAGAGATGAACCTGGAGAAGAGTCCCCTAAGCAAGCTGGTCCTGGGGCTCTGTTCACAAACACAAACAGACCCTACAGAGAGATGAACCTGGAGAAGAGTCCCCTCAGCAAGCTGGCCCTGGGGCTCTGTTCACAAACACAAACACACCCTACAGAGAGATGAACCTGGAGAAGAGTCCCTAAGCAAGCTGGTCCTGGAGCTCTGTTCACAAACACAAACACACCCTACAGAGAGATGAACCTGGAGAAGAGTCCCCTAAGCAAGCTGGTCCTGGGGCTCTGTTCACAAACACAAACAGACCCTACAGAGAGATGAACCTGGAGAAGAGTCCCCTAAACAAGCTGGTCCTGGGGCTCTGTTCACAAACACAAACAGACCCTACAGAGAGATGAACCTGGAGAAGAGTCCCCTAAGCAAGCTGGTCCTGGGGCTCTGTTCACAAACACAAACAGACCCTACAGAGAGATGAACCTGGAGAAGAGTCCCCTAAGCAAGCTGGTCCTGGGGCTCTGTTCACAAACACAAACAGACCCTACAGAGAGATGAACCTGGAGAAGAGTCCCCTAAGCAAGCTGGTCCTGGGGCTCTGTTCACAAACAGACCCTACAGAGAGATGAACCTGGAGAAGAGTCCCTAAGCAAGCTGGTCCTGGGGCTCTGTTCACAAACACAAACAGACCCTACAGAGAGATGTACCTGGAGAAGAGTCCCCTCAGCAAGCTGGCCCTGGGGCTCTGTTCACAAACAGACCCTACAGAGAGATGAACCTGGAGAAGAGTCCCCTAAGCAAGCTGGTCCTGGGGCTCTGTTCACAAACACAAACACACCCTACAGAGAGATGAACCTGGAGAAGAGTCCCCTAAGCAAGCTGGTCCTGGGGCTCTGTTCACAAACACAAACACACCCTACAGAGAGATGAACCTGGAGAAGAGTCCCCTAAGCAAGCTGGTCCTGGGGCTCTGTTCACAAACACAAACACACCCTACAGAGAGATGAACCTGGAGAAGAGTCCCCTAAGCAAGCTGGTCCTGGGGCTCTGTTCACAAACACAAACAGACCCTACAGAGAGATGAACCTGGAGAAGAGTCCCCTCAGCAAGCTGGCCCTGGGACTCTGTTCACAAACACACCCTACAGAGAGATGAACCTGGAGAAGAGTCCCCTCAGCAAGCTGGCCCTGGGGCTCTGTTCACAAACACAAACAGACCCTACAGAGAGATGAACCTGGAGAAGAGTCCCCTAAACAAGCTGGTCCTGGGGCTCTGTTCACAAACACAAACACACCCTACAGAGAGATGAACCTGGAGAAGAGTCCCCTAAGCAAGCTGGTCCTGGGGCTCTGTTCACAAACACAAACACACCCTACAGAGAGATGAACCTGGAGAAGAGTCCCCTAAGCAAGCTGGTCCTGGGGCTCTGTTCACAAACACAAACACACCCTACAGAGAGATGAACCTGGAGAAGAGTCCCCTAAGCAAGCTGGCCCTGGGGCTCTGTTCACAAACACAAACAGACCCTACAGAGAGATGAACCTGGAGAAGAGTCCCCTCAGCAAGCTGGTCCTGGGGCTCTGTTCACAAACACAAACAGACCCTACAGAGAGATGAACCTGGAGAAGAGTCCCCTCAGCAAGCTGGTCCTGGGGCTCTGTTCACAAACACAAACACACCCTACAGAGAGATGAACCTGGAGAAGAGTCCCCTCAGCAAGCTGGTCCTGGGGCTCTGTTCACAAACACAAACACACCCTACAGAGAGATGAACCTGGAGAAGAGTCCCCTCAGCAAGCTGGTCCTGGGGCTCTGTTCACAAACACAAACAGACTGTAACATGTAACGGTGGGTGCCGGGAAGCAAGTTCAGGGAGCAATTTTTAATAATAAATAACACAAGGTACAAAAGAAGAAACAGGAGTAGATATGTAACAATAACGCCTCAGGAAAGAACCAAAGGGATTTGAAGTCAGAAGTTTACCTTCACCTTAGCCAAATACATTTAAACTCAGTTTTTCACAATTTCCTGACATTTAATCCTAGTAAACATTCCCTGTTTTAGTTCAGTTAGGATCACCACTTTATTTTAAGAATGTGAAATGTCAGAATAATAGTAGAGAGAATGATTTATTTCAGCTTTTTTTTCATTCATCACTTTCCCAGTGGGTCAGAAGTTTACATACACTCAATTAGTATTTGGTAGCATTGCCTTTAAATGGTTTAACTTGGGTCAAACATTTTGGGTCGCCTTCCACAAGTTGCCCATTTTCGGCCCATTCCTCCTGACAGAGCTGGTGTAACTGAGTCAGGTTTGTAGGCCTCCTTGCTCGCACACGCTTTGTCAGTTCTGCCCACAAATTTTCTATAGGATTGAGGTCAGGGCTTTGTGATGGCCACTCCAATACCTTGACTTTGTTGTCCTTAAGCCATTTTGCCACAACTTTGGAAGTATGCTTGGGGTCATTGTCCATTTGGAAGACCCATTTGTGAGGAAGCTTTAACTTCCTGACTGATGTCTTGAGATGTTGCTTCAATATATCCACATAATCTTCCTACCTCATGATGCCATCTACTTTGTGAAGTGCACCAGTCCCTCCTGCAGCAAAGCACCCCCACAACACGATGCTGCCAGTCCCGTGCTTCACAGTTGGGTTGGTGTTCCGACTTGCAAGCCTCCTCCTTTTTCCTCCAAACATAACGATGGCCATTATGGCCAAACAGTTATATTTTTGTTTCATCAGACCAGAGGAAGTTTCTCCAAAAATACATACACCCACACCCACCCTCCTTTCCCCCCACTCCCCCTCCATCCCCCCACACTCACCCTCCTTCCCCCACTCACCCCCGTCCCCCACACTCACCCTCCTTCCCAACACACTCACCCTCCTTTCCCCACACTCACCCTCCTTCCCAACACACTCACCCTCCTTCCCAACACACTCACCCTCCTTTCCCCACACTCACCCTCCTTCCCAACACACTCACCCTCCTTTCCCCCACTCACCCTCGTCCCCCACACTCACCCTCCTTCCCAACACACTCCCCCTCCATCCTCCCACACTCACCCTCCTTCCCCCACTCACCCTCGTCCCCCACACTCACCCTCCTTCCCCCACTCACCCTCATCCCCCACACTCACCCTCCTTCCCAACACACTCCCCCTCCATCCTCCCACACCCACCCTCCTTTCCCCCCACCCCCTCCATCCCCCACACTCACCCTCCTTCCCCCCACTCACCCTCATCCCCCACACTCACCCTCCTTCCCAACACACTCACCCTCCTTTCCCCCCCACTCCCCCTCCATCCTCCCACACTCACCCTCCTTCCCCCCACTCACCCTCGTCCCCCACACTCACCCTCGTCCCCCACACTCCCCCTCCATCCCCCAACTCCCCCTCCATCCCCCACTCCCCCTCCTTCCCCCCACTCACCCTCATCCCCCACACTCACCCTCCTTCCCAACACACTCACCCTCCTTTCCCCCCACTCCCCTCCATCCTCCCACACTCACCCTCCTTCCCCCACTCACCCTCGTCCCCACACTCACCCTCCTTCCCCCCACTCACCCCCCACACCCCCTCCCAAAATTAGATGTACTTATAATGAATTTCAGAGCTCATAACGGTTCTGGGTAAGATATTCTCCCTTAGTTGCATGCCGTGCCCCTGCACACCTACTGATGATTAGCATAATATATTCAATGTTTTATTTAATTAATGTTTTAGAGAGAGGGGAGGAGAGAGAAAAGACTGTGACAGACAGAGGGAGGGAGAGAGAAAAGACTGTGACAGAGAGAGGGGAGGAGAGAGAAAAGACTGTGACAGAGAGAGGGAGGGAGAGAGAAAAGACTGTGACAGAGAGAGAGGAGGAGAGAGAAAAGACTGTGACAGAGAGAGGGGGAGAGAGAAGAGACGGTGACAGAGAGGGGGAGGAGAGAGAAAAGACTGTGACAGAGAGAGGGGAGGAGAGAGAAAATACTGTGACAGAGAGAGGGGAGGAGAGAGAAAAGACTGTGACAGAGAGAGGGAGGAGAGAGAAAAGACTGTGACAGAGAGAGGGAGGAGAGAGAAAATACTGTGACAGAGAGAGGGGAGGAGAGAGAAAAGACTGTGACAGAGAGAGGGGGAGAGAGAAAAGACGGTGACAGAGAGAGGGGAGGAGAGAGAAAAAGACTGTGACAGAGAGAGGGGAGGAGAGAGAAAAGACTGTGACAGAGAGGGGGAGGAGAGAGAAAAAGACAGTGACAGAGAGGGGGAGGAGAGAGAAAAGACGGTGACAGAGAGAGGGGAGGAGAGAGAAAAGACTGTGACAGAGAGAGGGGAGGAGAGAGAAAAGACTGTGACAGAGAGAGGGGAGGAGAGAGAAAAGACTGTGACAGAGAGAGGGGGAGAGAGAAAAGACAGTGACAGAGAGAGGGGAGGAGAGAGAAAAGACTGTGACAGAGAGAGGGGAGGAGAGAGAAAAGACTGTGACAGAGAGGGGGAGGAGAGAGAAAAGACAGTGACAGAGAGGGGGAGGAGAGAGAAAAGACGGTGACAGAGAGAGGGGGAGGAGAGAGAAAAGACTGTGACAGAGAGAGGGGGGAGAGAGAAAAGACGGTGACAGAGAGAGGGGAGGAGAGAGAAAAGACTGTGACAGAGAGAGGGGAGGAGAGAGAAAAGACTGTGACAGAGAGAGGGAGGAGAGAGAAAAGACTGTGACAGAGAGAGGGGGAGAGAGAAAAGACGGTGACAGAGAGAGGGGAGGAGAGAGAAAAGACTGTGACAGAGAGAGGGGAGGAGAGAAAAGACTGTGACAGAGAGGGGGAGGAGAGAGAAAAGACAGTGACAGAGAGGGGGAGGAGAGAGAAAAGACTGTGACAGAGAGAGGGAGGAGAGAGAAAAGACTGTGACAGAGAGAGGGGAGGAGAGAGAAAAGACTGTGACAGAGAGAGGGGAGGAGAGAGAAAAGACGGTGACAGAGAGGGGGAGGAGAGAAAAAGACTGTGACAGAGAGAGGGGAGGAGAGAGAAAAGACGGTGACAGAGAGAGGGGAGGAGAGAGAAAAGACTGTGACAGAGAGAGGGGGAGGAGAGAGAAAAGACTGTGACAGAGAGAGGGGGAGGAGAGAAAAAAGACGGTGACAGAGAGAGGGGAGGAGAGAAAAGATGGTGACAGAGAGAGGGGGAGGAGAGAGAAAATACTGTGACAGAGAGAGGGGGAGAGAAAAGATGGTGACAGAGAGAGGGGAGGAGAGAGAAAAGACTGTGACAGAGAGAGGGGGAGGAGAGAGAAAAGACGGTGACAGAGAGAGGGGAGGAGAGAGAAAAGACTGTGACAGAGAGAGGGGGGAGGAGAGAGAAAAGACTGTGACAGAGAGGGGAGAGGAGAGAGAAAAGACAGTGACAGAGAGAGGGGAGGAGAGAGAAAAGACTGTGACAGAGAGAGGGGGAGGAGAGA
>NC_068439.1:3083272-3095772 GCF_023373465.1 Oncorhynchus keta | reverse complement strand
GGTGGGTCACAAACCATTGCCTTATGTTGTTTGATTGATGGAAACTCACATTATCACAAATGACTACATACTTTGCCAAATCCTCTCTATACAGACCCCTCTCATCATCAGGGATGAGAGCCCTGTAGAGAGTCTCTAAAAAGTTGAGTAGATGCTGGGTGTTGTATGGCCCTATAAGGGGGATATGGGTTAGGACACCATGCTCCGAAATAGCAGCACACATGGTGATATTTCCTCCCCGTTGGCCTGGCAAATCCACAGTAGCTCTGTGACCGATGATATTCCGACCCCACCTTCTGCATTTGGTCAGGTTGAAGCCAACCTCATCCATGAAGTTGTGAGAGGGTTCACTTGATTCCAACTCCATTATACGCTATATCCCAGAACACACAGTTGAATTTGTTTTGGTAAGGAAGAGTGACATAAAATGTACATATATTGCATGTTCCTTCCACAGCAATGTAAATGTGTGCAGTTTATGCTGACTGTACTATGTATCACTATAAAATGTTGCTGTAAAGTAGTTACATAGATATATGTTTTACCTGTACATACTGGTACCGGAGCTCCTTAACTCTGTCCTCATTCCTTTGGAATGGTAAACGGTACAGCTGTTTCATACTCATCTGGTTTCTATGCAGCACCCTGTCGATGGTTGAGATGCTAACCGTATGGATGTTTTCAAAGACATCGTTGTCTTCTATAATGGTCCTTTGTATTTCCCTGAGTCTCATGGCATTGTTTGCTCGGACCATGGTGCAAATAGTCTCCTCCTGTTGAGGTGTGAAAAGGCGTCCTCTGCCACCGGTTTGAGATAATCTTGCAGTGCACTGTACATTGGTGGACATACCTGTTCTCTCTTGGAAACGTTTGAACTATTGAGGACACGGTTGATCTCCCAATATTCGGCTGCACCCTTCGACCCGCCTCAGCCATTGTAAGGCCATGATTGACAACATGGTCTACAATAGTGGCCCTTGTGTCATCAGATATGCGCCTATGTCCTCTTCTGCCTCTTCCTCTATTTTGCCTTCCATCACTTCCACCTTGCTCCTCTTCTTCCTCCTCCTCCTCTTGGCTGTTGACCCTGTTCGTTTCCTGGTCCATTCATTATTGCAAAATTGTAACTCAGTGTTGTGGTCTATGTATATATATGTTTGCCAATTGATTCTTCATGAGATGCACATTTGAGCAATTTAGACAACTGGTTGATTGTTGGTTGAACTAAGACTACATTCCTTCATGAGTGAGGGTCAATTTCACGATTCATCAATTCACGTTTTTTGAAATGTGTAAAACTATGCTTGACAATTTATGACAAATAGTTCAACAATGTTGCATGTAATGGCTTATGCAAGGAACTAATGCCTAGATGTTTTGAGGGTAAGACAATTCAACAGAGAACCATCTACTATATCTTGATCAACATGACATGAGCAATTGATAATGTGGAAAGAAGCTGACACTTGGTACCAATTGCAATTTGTTCAAAAGGAATAAGAAATGGCTTTAATGATGTGCACAAGTGACTCGATGATTTGGAATTTGTACAAGTAGCATTTTTTATCTAAGAAATGCACCAACGCGACTGAGAAAACCTGTAACAGTAATCAATGCAATGCAGGTGCTTCTACACACTAGGTTTCTTCCTAGGTTTTGGCCTTTCTAGGGGTTTTTCCTAGCCACCGTGCTTCTACATCTGGCCACCCCACATAGCCTGGTTCCTCTCTAGGTTTCTTCCTAGGTTTTGGCCTTTCTAGGGGTTTTTCCTAGCCACCGTGCTTCTACATCTGGCCACCCCACATAGCCTGGTTCCTCTCTAGGTTTCTTCCTAGGTTTTGGCCTTTCTAGGGGTTTTTCCTAGCCACCGTGCTTCTACATCTGGCCACCCCACATAGCCTGGTTCCTCTCTAGGTTTTGGCCTTTCTAGGGAGTTTTTCCTAGCCACCGTGCTTCTACATCTGGCCACCCCACATAGCCTGGTTCCTCTCTAGGTTTCTTCCTAGGTTTTGGCCTTTCTAGGGAGTTTTTCCTAGCCACCGTGCTTCTACACCTGCATCGCTTTGCTGTTTGGGGTTTTAGGCTGGGTTTCTGTACAGCACTTTGAGATATCAGCTGATGTACGAAGGGCTTTATAAATAAAATTTGATTGAATTTGATTGATTACACTCACAAAATATCCAAAATAACAAAGACATTTCAAATGTCATGTTATGTCTATTTACAGTGTTGTAAAGTACAAATAGTTCAAGTATAAAAGAGAAAATAAATAAGCATAAATATTGGTTGTATTTACAGTGGTGTTTGTTCTTTTGGCAACAGGTCACAAATCTTGATGCTGTGATTCCCACTGTGGTATTTCACCCAGTAGATATGGAAGTTTATCAAAATTGGGTTTGTTTTCTAATTCTTTGTGGATCTGTGTAATCGGAGGGAAATATGTGTCTCTAATATGGTCATACATTTGGCAGGAGGTTAGGATGTGCAGCTCAGTATCCATCTAATTTTGTGGGCAGTGAGCACATAGCCTGTCTTCTCTTGAGAGCCATGTCTGCCTACGGCGACCTTTCTCAATAGCAAGGCTATGCTTACTGAGTCTGTACATAGTCAAAGCTTTCCTTAAGTTTGGGTCAGTCAAGATGGACAGGTATTCTGCCACTGTGTACTCTCTGTTTAGGGCGAAATAGCGTCCTAGTTTGTGCATTTTTTTTTGTTAATTCTTTCCAATGTGTCAAGTAATTATCTTTTTGTTTTCTCATGATTTGGTTGGGTCTAATTGTGTTGCTGTCCTGGGGCTCTGTGGGGTTCTGTGTTTGTGAACTGAGCCCCAGGACCAGCTTGCTTAGGGAGCTCTTCTCCAGTTTAATTTATCTTTAGGTGATGGCTTTGTTATGGAAGATTTGAGAGTCACTTCCTTTTCGGTGGTTGTACACGGCTCCATAACCCTCCGTCTGCTGCTTTGAATGTGCCTGGCTACAATGTCTTCCGGAGAGAAGGAGAGGGGGGGGGGTGTGACCATTTATATTAAATAACACATCCGATGTAAACAAACTGAGTGGTAATGTGATAATGAACGAGAATGTTTTGGACTAAACATATTCCCAAATGTATTCCACACTTATTGTAATGTATAGACCACCTCCCACCCTTATTGTAATGTATAGACCACCTCCCACCCTTATTGTAATGTATAGACCACCTCCCACCCTTATTGTAATGTATAGACCACCTCCCACCCTTATTGTAATGTATAGACCACCTTACACCCTTACTGTAATGTATAGACCACCTCCCACCCTTATTGGAATGTATAGACCACCTTCCACCCTTATTGTAATGTATAGACCACCTTACACCCGTATTGTAATGTATAGACCACCTTCCACCCTTATTGTAATGTATAGACCACCTTCCACCCTTATTTTAATGTATAGACCACCTTCCACCCTTATTGTAATGTATAGACCACCTCCCACCCTTATTGTAATGTATAGACCACCTCCCACCCTTATTGTAATGTATAGACCACCTCCCACCCTTATTGTAATTTATAGACCACCTCCCACCCTTATTGTAATGTATAGACCACCTCCCACACTTATTGTAATGTATAGACCACCTTACACCCTTACTGTAATGTATAGACCACCTCCCACCCTTATTGGAATGTATAGACCACCTTCCACCCTTATTGTAATGTATAGACCACCTTACACCCGTATTGTAATGTATAGACCACCTTCCACCCTTATTGTAATGTATAGACCACCTCCCACCCTTATTGTAATGTATAGACCACCTCCCACCCTTATTGTAATGTATAGACCACCTCCAACCCTTATTGTAATGTATAGACCACCTCCCACCCTTATTGTAATGTATAGACCACCTCCCACCCTTATTGTAATGTATAGACCACCTCCCACCCTTATTGTAATGTATAGACCACCTCCCACCCTTATTGGAATGTATAGACCACCTCCCACCCTTATTGGAATGTATAGACCACCTCCCACCCTTATTGTAATGTATAGACCACCTCCCACCCTTATTGTAATGTATAGACCACCTTCTACCCTTATTGTAATGTATAGACCACCTCCCACCCTTATTGTAATGTATAGACCACCTTCTACCCTTATTGTAATGTATAGACCACCTCCCACCCTTATTGTAATGTATAGACCACCTTCTACCCTTATTGTAATGTATAGACCACCTCCCACCCTTATTGTAATGTATAGACCACCTCCCACCCTTATTGTAATGTATAGACCACCTTCTACCCTTATTGTAATGTATAGACCACCTTACACCCTTATTGTAATGTATAGACCACCTTACACCCTTATTGTAATGTATAGACCACCTCCCACCCTTATTGTAATGTATAGACCACCTTACACCCTTATTGTAATGTATAGACCACCTTACACCCTTATTGTAATGTATAGACCACCTCCCACCCTTATTGTAATGTATAGACCACCTTACACCCTTCTTGTAATGTATAGACCACCTTACACCCTTATTGTAATGTATAGACCACCTTACACCCTTATTGTAATGTATAGACCACCTTACACCCTTATTGTAATGTATAGACCACCTCCCACCCTTATTGTAATGTATAGACCACCTCCCACCCTTATTGTAATGTATAGACCACCTCCCACCCTTATTGTAATGTATAGACCACCTCCCACGCTTATTGTAATGTATAGACCACCTCCCACCCTTATTGTAATGTATAGACCACCTCCCACCCTTATTGTAATGTATAGACCACCTCCCACCCTTATTGTAATGTATAGACCACCTCCCAAAAGTTTATTTTGCATCCGTTTCATAACATGCTTATTGAATGTGATTTTGGGAAGGTGGACGTCGCAACATTAATTATGAAGACACGTCTTGTAGGAAAACCCTCAAACGGATCACTAATACCTTTGACCTTTACACAGCTAGTTAAAGGGCCAACCAGGGTGACGTGTTGCTCTAAAACACAGACTGATGTGGTGTTCAGTAATAAACCAGAGAGTGACTAAATCATTCAATACGGTTACTGGGCTGTCTGATCGTAACCTGACACTTATTGCCAGAAAGCTGTCTTAAGAGCAGGTTTAACCTCTCTACTGTTAGAAAGCCTGATCAGCCATAATATCGGCCATCTTTAAATCAGGTGACTGTAAACGGCTGTTGGAAGGACAGGACCAAGGGGCAGCGTGGTATGTGTCCATAGTTATTACATGAACACAGAAATAACAAAAATAACAAAGAGAACGACTGAAACGGTGCAGACACACAGCAACAGAAACCAACTACCCACACCCATCGTGGGAAAAAAGGCTGCCTAAGTATGGTTCTCAATCAGAGACAACGATAGCCAGCTGCCTCTGATTGGGAACCATACCAGGCCTAAACATAGAAACACAACACCTAGACATACAACATAGAATACCCACCCACATCACACCCTGACCAAACTAAACATAGAAACATACAAAGCAATCTACGGTTTGGGCGTGACAGTGACCCTGCTGGCGTGAGTAACTACGGGTCCTTTAGTATACTACCTGTGGTGTTGAAGGTTGCTGAAAAGTGCGTAGCAGAGAAACTGCCCACCACAACAACAGCCCGTTCATATTACACTCCATGCAGTTTGGCTTCAGAGAAACTGACAACCTCTTTCTTCCGGAAAATGTGATGTCCAAGATGGACAAAGGGGATGTTGTTGGGGCTGCATTTCTAGACCCAAGGAAAGCTTTTGGTACTGTTAACCATGAGGTTCCCATCACAAAACTGTCCAAGTTCAAATACGAACAATTCCTTCGACCTCACGGCTTAGTTTTTGCTCTGACATGCACTGTCAACTGTGGGACATTATATAGACAGGTGTGTGCCTTTCCAAATCCCATCCAATCAACTGAATTTACCACAGAAACATCACCTGAGCTCATTTTCGAGTCTCATAGCAAAAGGTCTGAGTACTTATGTAAATAAGGTATTTCTGTTTTTAATTTGTAATACATTTGCATAATTTTCTGAACTGCACCTGGACAAGAGGAAAAGGTAGACTGGCTTTATCATCTGGATCACACAGGAAATTGATTCGTCTTCCTCCTTTAGGTCTGGTAGATGACAGAAAAGACAAAGAAACAGAGTGAGAGAAGGGCAGGGAACAGACAGAGTGAGAGAAGGGCAGGTAACAGACACAGAAAACAGAGTGAGAGAGCAAGATCCCTCCATCATGCTCAGACTGTCCGCAATAGACTGAGAGGGGCTGGACTGAGGGCTTGTAGGCCTGTTGTAAGGCAGGTCCTCACCAGACATCACCGGCAACAACGTAGCCTATGGGCACAAACCCACCATCGCTGGACCAGACAGGACTGGGAAAATGTGCTCTTCACTGACGAGTTGCGGTTTTGTCTCACCAGGGGGGATGGTCGGATTCATGTTTATCGTTGAAGGAATGAGCGTTCCACCGAGGCCTGTACTCTGGAACAGGATCGATTTGGAGGTGGAGGGTCCGTCATGGTCTGGGGCGGTGTGTCACAGCATCATCGGACTGAGCTTGTTGTCATCGCAGGCAATCTTAACGCTGTGCATTACAGGGAAGACATCCTCCTCCCTCGTGTGGTATCCTTCCTGCAGGCTCATCCTGACATGACCCTCAGCATGACAATGCCACCAGCCATACTGCTTGTTCTGTGCGTGATTTCCTGCAAAACAGGAATGTCAGTGTTCTGCCATGGCCAGCGACGAGCCCGGATCTCAATCCCATTGAGCACATCTGGGACCTGTTGGATCGGAGGGTGAGGGTTAGGGCCATTCCCCCAGAAATTTCCGGGAACTTGCAAGTGCCTTGGTGGAAGAGTGGGGTAACATCTCACAGCAAGAACTGGCAAATCTGGTGCAGTCCGTGAGGAGGAGATGCACTGCAGTACTTAATGCAGCTGGTACACCAGATACTGACTGTTACTTTTGATTTTGACCCCCCTTTGTTGTCCCCCGTCTGTTCTGTCTTCTGGAACCGTCTGTTCTGTTCTCTGGAACCGTCTGTTCTGTCTTCTGGAACCGTCTGTTCAGTCCACTGGAACCGTCTGTTCTGTCCTCTGGAACCGTCTGTTCTGTCTTCTGGAACCGTCTGTTCAGTCCACTGGAACCGTCTGTTCTGTCCTCTGGAACCATCTGTTCTGTCTACTGGAACCGTCTGTTCTGTCTTCTGGAACCGTCTGTTCTGTCTTCTGGAACCGTCTGTTCTGTCTACTGGAACCGTCTGTTCTGTCTTCTGGAACCGTCTGTTCTGTCTTCGGGAACCGTCTGTTCTGTCTTCGGGAACCGTCTGTTCTGTCTTCTGGAACCGTCTGTTCTGTCTTCTGGAACCGTCTGTTCTGTCTACTGGAACCGTCTGTTCTGTCTACTGGAACCGTCTGTTCTGTCTTCTGGAACCGTCTGTTCTGTCTTCTGGAACCGTCTGTTCTGTCTACTGGAACCGTCTGTTCTGTCTTCTGGAACCGTCTGTTCTGTTCTCTGGAACCGTCTGTTCTGTCTACTGGAACCGTCTGTTCTGTCTACTGGAACCGTCTGTTCTGTCTTCTGGAACCGTCTGTTCTGTCTACTGGAACCGTCTGTTCTGTCTACTGGAACCGTCTGTTCTGTCTACTGGAACCGTCTGTTCTGTCTTCTGGAACCGTCTGTTCTGTCTACTGGAACCGTCTGTTCAGTCTTCTGGAACCGTCTGTTCTGTCTTCTGGAACCGTCTGTTCTGTCCTCTGGAACCGTCTGTTCTGTCTTCTGGAACCGTCTGTTCTGTCTTCTGGAACCGTCTGTTCTTCTGGAACCGTCTGTTCTGTTCTTCTGGAACCGTCTGTTCAGTCCACTGGAACCGTCTGTTCTGTCTTCTGGAACCGTCTGTTCTGTCTACTGGAACCGTCTGTTCTGTCTACTGGAACCGTCTGTTCTGTCTTCTGGAACCGTCTGTTCTGTCTTCTGGAACCGTCTGTTCTGTCTACTGGAACCGTCTGTTCTGTCTACTGGAACCGTCTGTTCTGTCTACTGGAACCGTCTGTTCTGTCTACTGGAACCGTCTGTTCTGTCTTCTGGAACCGTCTGTTCTGTCTTCGGGAACCGTCTGTTCTGTCTTTTGGAACCGTCTGTTCTTCTGGAACCGTCTGTTCTTCTGGAACCGTCTGTTCTGTCTACTGGAACCGTCTGTTCTGTCTTCTGGAACCGTCTGTTCTGTCTTCTGGAACTGTCTGTTCTTCTGGAACCGTCTGTTCTGTCTTCGGGAACCGTCTGTTCTGTCTTCTGGAACCGTCTGTTCTTCTGGAACCGTCTGTTCTGTCTTCGGGAACCGTCTGTTCTGTCTTCTGGAACCGTCTGTTCTGTCTTCTGGAACTGTCTGTTCTTCTGGAACCGTCTGTTCTGTCTTCTGGAACCGTCTGTTCTGTCTTCTGGAACCGTCTGTTCTGTCTTCTGGAACCGTCTGTTCAGTCTTCTGGAACCGTCTGTTCAGTCTTCTGGAACCGTCTGTTCAGTCTTCTGGAACCGTCTGTTCAGTCTTCTGGAACCGTCTGTTCTGTCTTCTGGAACCGTCTGTTCTGTTCTTCTGGAACCGTCTGTTCAGTCTTCTGGAACCGTCTGTTCAGTCTTCTGGAACCGTCTGTTCAGTCTTCTGGAACCGTCTGTTCTGTCTTCTGGAACCGTCTGTTCAGTCTTCTGGAACCGTCTGTTCAGTCTTCTGGAACCGTCTGTTCTGTCTTCTGGAACCGTCTGTTCTGTTCTTCTGGAACCGTCTGTTCTGTCTTCTGGAACCGTCTGTTCTGTCTTCTGGAACCGTCTGTTCTGTTCTTCTGGAACCGTCTGTTCTGTTCTTCTGGAACCGTCTGTTCAGTCTTCTGGAACCGTCTGTTCTGTCTTCTGGAACCGTCTGTTCTGTTCTTCTGGAACCGTCTGTTCAGTCTTCTGGAACCGTCTGTTCAGTCTTCTGGAACCGTCTGTTCTGTCTTCTGGAACTGTCTGTCCTCTGGAACCGTCTGTTCTGTCTACTGGAACCGTCTGTTCTGTCTTCTGGAACCGTCTGTTCTGTTCTTCTGGAACCGTCTGTTCTGTCTTCTGGAACCGTCTGTTCAGTCTTCTGGAACCGTCTGTTCTGTCTTCTGGAACTGTCTGTCCTCTGGAACCGTCTGTTCTGTCTACTGGAACCGTCTGTTCTGTCTTCTGGAACCGTCTGTTCTGTTCTTCTGGAACCGTCTGTTCTGTCTTCTGGAACCGTCTGTTCTGTCTTCTGGAACCGTCTGTTCTGTCTTCTGGAACCGTCTGTTCTGTCTTCTGGAACCGTCTGTTCTTCTGGAACCATCTGTTCTTCTGGAACCGTCTGTTCTGTCTTCTGGAACCGTCTGTTCTGTCTTCTGGAACCGTCTGTTCTGTCTTCTGGAACCGTCTGTTCTGTCCTCTGGAACCGTCTGTTCTTCTGGAACCATCTGTTCTGTCTTCTGGAACCGTCTGTTCTTCTGGAACCATCTGTTAGTTACTTTCAACCAACGTATGTAACAGTATAGCTTCCGTCCCTCTCCTCGCCTCTACCTGGGCACGAACCAGGGACCCTCTGCACACATCAACAACAGCCACTCACGAAGCATCGTTACCCATCGCTCCACAACAACTACTTCAAGGTCTCAGACCCGAGTGACGTCATCGATTGAAACACTATTAGCGTGCACCACCGCTAACTAGCTAGCAATTTCACATCGATTACACTTAGTCAACCATCACCACTTAGTCAACCATCACCACTTAGTCAACCATCACCACTTAGTCAACCATCACCACTTAGTCAACCATCACCACTTAGTCAACCATCACCACTTAGTCAACCATCACCACTTAGTCAACCATCACCACTTATTCAACCATCACCACTTATTCAACCATCACCACTTAGTCAACCATCACCACTTAGTCAACCATCACCACTTAGTCAACCATCACCACTTATTCAACCATCACCACTTAGTCAACCATCACCACTTAGTCAACCATCACCACTTAGTCAACCATCACCACTTATTCAACCATCACCACTTAGTCAACCATCACCACTTATTCAACCATCACCACTTATTCAACCATCACCACTTATTCAACCATCACCACTTATTCAACCATCACCACTTAGTCAACCATCACCACTTAGTCAACCATCACCACTTAGTCAACCATCACCACTTATTCAACCATCACCACTTATTCAACCATCACCACTTAGTCAACCATCACCACTTATTCAACCATCACCACTTAGTCAACCATCACCACTTAGTCAACCATCACCACTTAGTCAACCATCACCACTTAGTCAACCATCACCACTTAGTCAACCATCACCACTTAGTCAACCATCACCACTTAGTCAACCATCACCACTTAGTCAACCATCACCACTTAGTCAACCATCACCACTTAGTCAACCATCACCACTTATTCAACCATCACCACTTAGTCAACCATCACCACTTAGTCAACCATCACCACTTAGTCAACCATCACCACTTAGTCAACCATCACCACTTAGTCAACCATCACCACTTAGTCAACCATCACCACTTAGTCAACCATCACCACTTAGTCAACCATCACCACTTAGTCAACCATCACCACTTAGTCAACCATCACCACTTATTCAACCATCACCACTTATTCAACCATCACCACTTAGTCAACCATCACCACTTATTCAACCATCACCACTTAGTCAACCATCACCACTTATTCAACCATCACCACTTAGTCAACCATCACCACTTAGTCAACCATCACCACTTAGTCAACCATCACCACTTAGTCAACCATCACCACTTAGTCAACCATCACCACTTATTCAACCATCACCACTTAGTCAACCATCACCACTTAGTCAACCATCACCACTTAGTCAACCATCACCACTTAGTCAACCATCACCACTTAGTCAACCATCACCACTTAGTCAACCATCACCACTTATTCAACCATCACCACTTAGTCAACCATCACCACTTAGTCAACCATCACCACTTAGTCAACCATCACCACTTAGTCAACCATCACCACTTAGTCAACCATCACCACTTATTCAACCATCACCACTTAGTCAACCATCACCACTTAGTCAACCATCACCACTTAGTCAACCATCACCACTTAGTCAACCATCACCACTTATTCAACCATCACCACTTAGTCAACCATCACCACTTAGTCAACCATCACCACTTAGTCAACCACCACCACTTATTCAACCATCACCACTTAGTCAACCATCACCACTTAGTCAACCATCACCACTTAGTCAACCATCACCACTTAGTCAACCATCACCACTTAGTCAACCATCACCACTTAGTCAACCATCACCACTTAGTCAACCATCACCACTTAGTCAACCATCACCACTTAGTCAACCATCACCACTTAGTCAACCATCACCACTTAGTCAACCATCACCACTTAGTCAACCATCACCACTTAGTCAACCATCACCACTTAGTCAACCATCACCACTTAGTCAACCATCACCACTTAGTCAACCATCACCACTTAGTCAACCATCACCACTTAGTCAACCATCACCACTTAGTCAACCATCACCACTCACATGACATGTTCTGGACTGTCTATAGGAGGACTTACTCAATCTGGGCCACATTTTTAACCAGTGAAAATCACCACTGATCGGTACACATCTTATCAATAAATGAGTGACTGCTCATGCCTGATGGGACCCTGATGTGTACTGGAGACAGCTCCTTTTGCTGAGCAAGGCATTAATTAATGGAGCACCGATCCAAGTGGAAAGGATTGTCACTATTAAAGTCAGCGGGAGCCTTCCAAATGGAACACTATTCCCTATATATAGTGCACTACTTTAGACCAGAGCCCTATGGCACCCTATTCCCAATATAGTGCACTACTTTAGACCAGAGCCCTATGGCACCCTATTCCCAATATAGTGCACTTATTTTGACCAGTGCCCAAAAGACACCAGTCATAGACAACACCAGACTCTTCAAAGCAGCTCACAGTCTGCCCCTAGCTCTATGATACAGTACTTCAGTATTTCCAAGAATGGAGCATGTTTCAACTTAGGTGTGCTAATTTGGTATAGAGCAGATCTAACTTACTCCATTAAATTAATCAAAACAGGAACATTTTACATTTGGGTAGAAATTCAAAAGGAAATTATCTTAAAATTAACAGAGAAAAATGTCCTCCTGTGTGCTACCTATCTCCCCCCCCACTAGAATCCCCATACTTGAAGACAACTTCTCCATCCTGGTGGGGGAAATCAATCATTTCCAGGCCCAGGGACATGTACTAGTCTGTGGCGACCTAAATGCCAAAACCGGACAAGAACCTGACACCCTCAGCACACGTTGGGGACAAACACCTACCTGCAGGTGACATCTTTCCCTCCCCCATGTGCCCCCTAGACACAATTATGACAACATAACCAACAA
>NC_068439.1:3033272-3078272 GCF_023373465.1 Oncorhynchus keta | reverse complement strand
TGTAGTGTGATGGTAGAGACATCTCCTGTGTGGTGTGATGGTAGAGACATCTCCTGTGTAGTGTGATGGTAGAGACATCTCCTGTGTAGTAGAGACATCTCCTGTGTAGTGTGATGGTAGAGACATCTCCTGTGTAGTAGAGACATCTCCTGTGTAGTGTGATGGTAGAGACATCTCCTGTGTAGTAGAGACATCTCCTGTGTAGTGTGATGGTAGAGCCATCTCCTGTGTAGTAGAGACATCTCCTGTGTAGTGTGATGGTAGAGACATCTCCTGTGTAGTAGAGACATCTCCTGTGTGGTGTGATGGTAGAGACATCTCCTGTGTGGTGTGATGGTAGAGACATCTCCTGTGTAGTGTGATGGTAGAGACATCTCCTGTGTGGTGTGATGGTAGAGACATCTCCTGTGTAGTGTGATGGTAGAGACATCTCCTGTGTAGTAGAGACATCTCCGGTGTAGTAGAGACATCTCCTGTGTAGTAGAGACATCTCCTGTGTAGTAGAGACATCTCCTGTGTAGTGTGATGGTAGAGACATCTCCTGTGTGGTGTGATGGTAGAGACATCTCCTGTGTAGTAGAGACATCTCCTGTGTAGTGTGATGGTAGAGACATCTCCTGTGTAGTAGAGACATCTCCTGTGTAGTGTGATGGTAGAGACATCTCCTGTGTAGTAGAGACATCTCCTGTGTAGTGTGATGGTAGAGCCATCTCCTGTGTAGTAGAGACATCTCCTGTGTAGTGTGATGGTAGAGACATCTCCTGTGTAGTAGAGACATCTCCTGTGTGGTGTGATGGTAGAGACATCTCCTGTGTGGTGTGATGGTAGAGACATCTCCTGTGTAGTGTGATGGTAGAGACATCTCCTGTGTAGTGTGATGGTAGAGACATCTCCTGTGTAGTAGAGACATCTCCGGTGTAGTAGAGACATCTCCTGTGTAGTAGAGACATCTCCTGTGTAGTAGAGACATCTCCTGTGTAGTGTGATGGTAGAGACATCTCCTGTGTGGTGTGATGGTAGAGACATCTCCTGTGTAGTAGAGACATCTCCTGTGTAGTGTGATGGTAGAGACATCTCCTGTGTAGTAGAGACATCTCCTGTGTAGTGTGATGGTAGAGACATCTCCTGTGTAGTAGAGACATCTCCTGTGTAGTGTGATGGTAGAGACATCTCCTGTGTAGTAGAGACATCTCCTGTGTAGTGTGATGGTAGAGACATCTCCTGTGTAGTAGAGACATCTCCTGTGTGGTGTGATGGTAGAGACATCTCCTGTGTAGTAGAGACATCTCCTGTGTAGTGTGATGGTAGAGACATCTCCTGTGTAGTAGAGACATCTCCTGTGTAGTAGAGACATCTCCTGTGTAGTGTGATGGTAGAGACATCTCCTGTGTAGTGTGATGGTAGAGACATCTCCTGTGTGGTGTGATGGTAGAGACATCTCCTGTGTAGTGTGGGTAGGGTAACTCCTTCCGTCAGCCGCAGGGTAACGTCATGTAGCGCCAACCTCCACATATGTGCCTCTGTGTCTGTGGGGGTCTCCACAGGTTCACCTGAAGTAATGGAGGAGTTACCGAGCCTGTGGGTGTGCCCAAACCTCAACCGATCAATTATCAACACTATTCAAAAGGTTTCATTCATTGACTTCTCAGGAATTCAGAAGTCCTCCATTTATATCCTGCAGTCCCCCATTGTCTCACACCTCTTTGTGATGCAGAAGTTCTGCTGTGAAAATGACGCTCACCTGGACTCCATCACCTCTTCGATTACCTGCCCTATTTATGTCACTACCTTTGGTTCCTTCCCCAGGCGTTAGTGTTTCTGTCTCATGTCTCTGTGCAATTTGTGTTTCGTGTTTCATGTTTTGTATCATGTTTTCATTTATTTATTCAATGATTCACTCCCTGAACTTGCTTCCCGACTCGCACACTTAACAGAGTTACATATCCCTATGGACCTGGAGATACATATCCCTATAGACCTGGAGTTATGGACCTGGAGATACATATCCTTATGGACCTGGAGATACATATCCCTATAGACCTGGAGATACATATCCCTATAGACCTGGAGATACATATCCCTATAGACCTGGAGATACATATCTCTATAGACCTGTAGATACATATCCCTATGGACCTGGAGATACATATCTCTATGGACCTGGAGATACATATCCCTATGGACCTGGAGTTATGGACCTGGAGATACATATCCCTATGGACCTGGAGATACATATCCCTATGGACCTGGAGATACATATCCCTATAGACCTGGAGATACATATCCCTATGGACCTGGAGATACATATCCCTATAGACCTGGAGATACATATCCCTATGGACCTGGAGATACATATCCCTATAGACCTGGAGATACATATCCCTATGGACCTGGAGATACATATCTCTATGGACCTGGAGATACATATCCCTATGGACCTGGAGTTATGGACCTGGAGATACATATCCCTATGGACCTGGAGATACATATCTCTATGGACCTGGAGATACATATCCCTATGGACCTGGAGATATGGACCTGGAGATACATATCCCTATGGACCTGGAGATACATATCCCTATGGACCTGGAGATACATATCCCTATAGACCTGGAGATACATATCCCTATAGACCTGGAGATACATATCCCTATAGACCTGGAGATACATATCCCTATAGACCTGGAGATACATATCCCTATAGACCTGGAGATACATATCCCTATGGACCTGTAGATACATATCCCTATAGACCTGGAGATACATATCCCTATAGACCTGGAGATACATATCCCTATGGACCTGGAGATACATATCCCTATGGACCTGGAGATACATATCCCTATGGACCTGGAGATACATATCCCTATGGACCTGGAGATACATATCCCTATGGACCTGGAGATACATATCCCTATAGACCTGGAGATACATATCCCTATAGACCTGGAGATACATATCCCTATGGACCTGGAGATACATATCCCTATGGACCTGGAGATACATATCCCTATGGACCTGGAGATACATATCCCTATAGACCTGGAGATACATATCCCTATGGACCTGGAGATACATATCCCTATGGACCTGGAGATACATATCCCTATGGACCTGGAGATACATATCTCTATAGACCTGGAGATACATATCCCTATGGACCTGGAGATACATATCCCTATGGACCTGTAGATACATATCCCTATGGACCTGGAGATACATATCCCTATGGACCTGGAGATACATATCCCTATGGACCTGGAGATACATATCTCTATTGACCTGGAGATACATATCTCTATAGACCTGGAGATAAATATCCCTATAGACCTGGATATACATATCCCTATGGACCTGGAGATACATATCCTTATGGACCTGGAGATACATATCTCTATGGACCTGGAGATACATATCCCTATGGACCTGGAGATACATATCCCTATGGACCTGGAGATACATATCCCTATGGACCTGGAGATATGGACCTGGAGATACATATCTCTATAGACCTGGAGATACATATCCTTATGGACCTGGAGATACATATCTCTATGGACCTGGAGATACATATCCCTATGGACCTGGAGATACATATCCCTATGGACCTGGAGATACATATCCCTATGGACCTGGAGATATGGACCTGGAGATACATATCCCTATGGACCTGGAGATACATATCTCTATGCACCTGGAGATACATATCCCTATGGACCTGGAGATACATATCCCTATAGACCTGGAGATACATATCCCTATAGACCTGGAGATACATATCCCTATGGACCTGGAGATACATATCCTTATGGACCTGGAGATACATATCTCTATGGACCTGGAGATACATATCCCTATGGACCTGGAGATACATATCCCTATGGACCTGGAGATACATATCCCTATAGACCTGGAGATACATATCTCTATGCACCTGGAGATACATATCCCTATAGACCTGAGATACATATCCCTATGGACCTGGAGATACATATCCCTATAGACCTGGAGATACATATCCCTATAGACCTGGAGATACATATCCCTATGGACCTGGAGATACATATCCCTATGGACCTGGAGATACATATCCCTATGGACCTGGAGATACATATCCCTATGGACCTGGAGATACATATCTCTATGGACCTGGAGATACATATCCCTATGGACCTGGAGATACATATCCCTATGGACCTGGAGATACATATCTCTATTGACCTGGAGATACATATCTCTATAGACCTGGAGATACATATCCCTATAGACCTGGATATACATATCCCTATGGACCTGGAGATACATATCCTTATGGACCTGGAGATACATATCCCTATGGACCTGGAGATATGGACCTGGAGATACATATCTCTATAGACCTGGAGATACATATCCTTATGGACCTGGAGATACATATCTCTATGGACCTGGAGATACATATCCCTATGGACCTGGAGATACATATCCCTATGGACCTGGAGATACATATCCCTATGGACCTGGAGATATGGACCTGGAGATACATATCCCTATGGACCTGGAGATACATATCTCTATGCACCTGGAGATACATATCCCTATGGACCTGGAGATACATTTACATTTACATTTAAGTCATTTAGCAGACGCTCTTATCCAGAGCGACTTACAAATTGACATATCCCTATAGACCTGGAGATACATATCCCTATAGACCTGGAGATACATATCCCTATGGACCTGGAGATACATATCTCTATGGACCTGGAGATACATATCCCTATGGACCTGGAGATACATATCCCTATGGACCTGGAGATACATATCCCTATAGACCTGAGATACATATCTCTATGCACCTGGAGATACATATCCCTATAGACCTGGAGATACATATCCCTATGGACCTGGAGATACATATCCCTATAGACCTGGAGATACATATCCCTATGGACCTGGAGATACATATCCCTATGGACCTGGAGATACATATCCCTATGGACCTGGAGATACATATCCCTATGGACCTGGAGATACATATCCCTATGGACCTGGAGATACATATCCCTATGGACCTGGAGATACATATCTCTATGGACCTGGAGATACATATCCCTATGGACCTGGAGATACATATCCCTATGGACCTGGAGATACATATCCCTATGGACCTGGAGATACATATCCCTATGGACCTGGAGATACATATCTCTATGGACCTGGAGATACATATCCCTATAGACCTGGAGATACATATCCCTATGGACCTGGAGATACATATCTCTATGGACCTGGAGTTATGGACCTGGAGATACATATCTCTATGGACCTGGAGATACATATGCCTATGGATCTGGAGTTATGGACCTGGAGATACATATCCCTATGGACCTGGAGATACATATCCCTATGGACCTGGAGATACATATCCCTATGGACCTGGAGATACATATCGCTATGGACCTGGAGATACATATCCCTATAGACCTGGAGATACATATCCCTATAGACCTGGAGATACATATCTCTATGGACCTGGAGATACATATCCCTATAGACCTGGAGTTATGGACCTGGAGATACATATCCCTATAGACCTGGAGATACATATCTCTATAGACCTGGAGATACATATCCCTATGGACCTGGAGTTATAGACCTGGAGATACATATCCCTATGGACCTGGAGATACATATCTCTATAGACCTGGAGATACATATCCCTATAGACCTGGAGATACATATCCCTATAGACCTGGAGATACATATCCCTATGGACCTGGAGATACATATCCCTATGGACCTGGAGATACATATCCCTATGGACCTGGAGATACATATCCCTATGGACCTGTAGATACATATCCCTATGGACCTGTAGATACATATCCCTATGGACCTGGAGATACATATCCCTATGGACCTGGAGATACATATCCCTATAGACCTGGAGATACATATCTCTATAGACCTGGAGATACATATCCCTATGGACCTGGAGATACATATCTCTATAGACCTGGAGATACATATCCCTATGGACCTGGAGATACATATCCCTATGGACCTGGAGATACATATCTCTATGGACCTGGAGATACATATCCCTATGGACCTGGAGATACATATCCCTATGGACCTGGAGATACATATCCCTATGGACCTGGAGATAAATATCCCTATGGACCTGGAGATACATATCCCTATGGACCTGGAGATACATATCTCTATGGACCTGGAGATACATATCCCTATGGACCTGGAGATACATATCCCTATGGACCTGGAGATACATATCTCTATGGACCTGGAGATACATATCTCTATGGACCTGGAGATATGGACCTGGAGATACATATCCCTATAGACCTGGAGATACATATCCCTATGGACCTGGAGATACATATCCCTATGGACCTGGAGATACATATCCCTATGGACCTGGAGATACATATCTCTATGGACCTGGAGATATGGACCTGGAGATACATATCTCTATGGACCTGGAGATACATATGCCTATGGATCTGGAGTTATGGACCTGGAGATACATATCCCTATGGACCTGGAGATACATATCCCTATGGACCTGGAGATACATATCCCTATGGACCTGGAGATACATATCGCTATGGACCTGGAGATACATATCCCTATAGACCTGGAGATACATATCCCTATGGACCTGGAGATACATATCTCTATGGACCTGGAGATATGGACCTGGAGATACATATCTCTATGGACCTGGAGATACATATGCCTATGGATCTGGAGTTATGGACCTGGAGATACATATCCCTATGGACCTGGAGATACATATCCCTATGGACCTGGAGATACATATCCCTATGGACCTGGAGATACATATCTCTATGGACATGGAGTTACCTCAGTAATGTTCTTGTGGCTGAATGGAAGCAAGTCCCCTCAACAATGTTCCAACATCTAGTGGAAAGCCTTCCCAGAGGAGTCGAGGCTGTTATAGCAGCAATGTTCCAACATCTAGTGGAAAGCCTTCCCAGAGGAGTCGAGGCTGTTATAGCAGCAATGTTCCAACATCTAGTGGAAAGCCTTCCCAGAAGAGTGGAGGCTGTTACAGCAGCAATGTTCCAACATCTAGTGGAAAGCCTTCCCAGAAGAGTGGGGCTGTTATAGCAGCAATGTTCCAACATCTAGTGGAAAGCCTTCCCAGAAGCGTGGAGGCTGTTATAGCAGCAATGTTCCAACACCTAGTGGAAAGCCTTCCCAGAAGAGTGGAGGCTGTAATAGCAGCAATGTTCCAACACCTAGTGGAAAGCCTTCCCAGAAGACTGGAGGCTGTTATAGCAGCAATGTTCCAACATGTAGTGGAAAGCCTTCCCAAAGAGTCGAGGCTGTTATAGCAGCAATATTCCAACATCTAGTGGAAAGCCTTCCCAGAAGAGTGGAGGCTGTTACAGCAGCAATGTTCCTACATCTAGTGGAAAGCCTTCCCAGAATAGTTGAGGCTGTTATAGCAGCAGACAAATTCTATTTTAATGCCGCTGATTTTGGAATGAGATGTTTCACAGGTCAACATTCTTTGGTATTTTACACTTATAAACAGGCATACATGCGCTCACACACACAGCGGTCAGCCTCAAGTCACTCACACACACACACACACACACACACACACACACACACACACACACACACACACACACACACACACACACACACACACACACACACACACACACACACACACACACACACACACACACACACACACACACACACACACCCACTCTGATGTTGGCCTGGGGACATGAGGAGCTGTCCCACTGTTTATTAGCTCATCAGTTCACTACAGACATGCTGTCTCCCAAATGGCACCCTTGTCCCTGCAATGCACTACTTTGGACCAGGGCCCTACATAGAGCAATATGTAGGGAGTAAGCTGCAATTTGGAATTCAACCCGCATTATGACGTTATGTCATGGCTGCTGTTCAATCTAATTCATCTTCAGTCTAAGGGTGCATCCCAAATCACACACTTATTCTCTCTATAGTACACTACATTGGACCTTGTTCAGGAGAAGAACCAGATGCACACACAGGAGGTGGATAGTTCCAATCTCTGGTATTTATAGTAATACAGGGGACAGGCATACGGCAGGTTGAGGGCAGGCAGAGGTTCGTAATCCAGTCAGGCAGGTACAGGATGGCCATTAGTCAGGACAGGCTCAGGGTCTGGACAGGCTCGGGGTCAGGACAGGCATGGGGTCAAGACAGGCTCGGGGTCAGGACAGGCACGGGGTCAAGACAGGCTCGGGGTCAGGACAGGCTCGGGGTCAGGACAGGCACAGGGTCAAGACAGGCTCGGGGTCAAGACAGGCTCGTGGTCAGGACAGGCTTGGGGTCAGGACAGGCACGGGGTCAAGACAGGCTCGGGGTCAGGACAGGCTCTGGGTCAGGACAGGCTCGCCGTCAGTGTTATTGTATTGGGAATCGACTGTATGTTTGTTTATTTCATTTGTAACTCTGTGTTGTTGTTTGAGTCACACTGCTTTGCTTTATCTTGGCCAGGTTGCAGTTGTAAATGAGAACTTGTTCTCAACTGGCCTACCTGATTAAATAAAGGTGAAATAAAATAATTAAAATAAGAGACAGACAGACAGACAGACAGACAGACAGACAGACAGACAGACAGACAGACAGACAGACAGACAGACAGACAGACAGACAGACAGACAGACAGACAGACAGACAGACGGACAGACAGACAGACAGACGGACAGACAGATTATGTTTAAGCCTTGAGATGTTGATTGTGTATGTGTGCTATTCAGAGGGTGAAAGGGCAAGACAAAAGACTGAGGTGCCAACTAGAAGAATAGTAGAGCTAGATTCTGTCCCAGGACAACTCTCACTGCAAGGTCTCCACATTAATGCTTCAAAGAGAGATGGGAGGAAGAAGAAGCCTAGTAGACCTTAGACCTGGGAATCGACAATAGTGCAACATCAATAATATATAATAATAATATAATATATGCCATTTAGCTGACGCTTTTATCCAAAGCGACTTACAGTCATGTGTGCATACATTCTACGTATGGGTGGTCCCGGGAATCGAACCCACTACCCTGGCGCTACAAGCGCCATGCTCTACCAACTGAGCCACAGAAGGACCACATGTTAGTTTGTTGTTACTTTAGTTCTGTGTGTCTATACCATTCATTATCTGTTACTTTAGTTCTGTGTGTCTTTACCATTCATTATCTGTTACTTTAGTTCTGTGTGTCTTTACCATTCATTATCTGTTGTTACTTTAGTTCTGTGTGTCTATACCATTCATTATCTGTTACTTTAGTTCTGTGTGTCTATACCATTCATTATCTGTTACTTTAGTTCTGTGTGTCTTTACCATTCATTATCTGTTGTTACTTTAGTTCTGTGTGTCTATACCATTCATTATCTGTTACTTTAGTTCTGTGTGTCTTTACCATTCATTATCTGTTACTTTAGTTCTGTGTGTCTATACCATTCATTATCTGTTACTTTAGTTCTGTGTGTCTACACCATTCATTATCTGTTGTTACTTTAGTTCTGTGTGTCTATACCATTCATTATCTGTTACTTTAATTCTGTGTGTCTTTACCATTCATTATCTGTTGTTACTTTAGTTCTGTGTGTCTTTACCATTCATTATCTGTTGTTACTTTAGTTCTGTGTGTCTATACCATTCATTATCTGTTACTTTAGTTCTGTGTGTCTTTACCATTCATTATCTGTTGTTACTTTAGTTCTGTCTGTCTTTACCATTCATTATCTGTTGTTACTTTAGTTCTGTGTGTCTTTACCATTCATTATCTGTTGTTACTTTAGTTCTGTGTGTCTATACCATTCATTATCTGTTACTTTAGTTCTGTGTGTCTATACCATTCATTATCTGTTACTTTAGTTCTGTGTGTCTATACCATTCATTATCTGTTGTTACTTTAGTTCTGTGTGTCTATACCATTCATTATCTGTTACTTTAGTTCTGTGTGTCTATACCATTCATTATCTGTTACTTTAGTTCTGTGTGTCTATACCATTCATTATCTGTTACTTTAGTTCTGTGTGTCTTTACCATTCATTATCTGTTGTTACTTTAGTTCTGTGTGTCTATACCATTCATTATCTGTTACTTTAGTTCTGTGTGTCTTTAACATTCATTATCTGTTACTTTAGTTCTGTGTGTCTATACCATTCATTATCTGTTGTTACTTTAGTTCTGTGTGTCTATACCATTCATTATCTGTTACTTTAGTTCTGTGTGTTTTTACCATTCATTATCTGTTGTTACTTTAGTTCTGTGTGTCTATACCATTCATTATCTGTTACTTTAGTTCTGTGTGTCTATACCATTCATTATCTGTTACTTTAGTTCTGTGTGTCTATACCATTCATTATCTGTTGTTACTTTATTTCTGTGTGTCTATACCATTCATTATCTGTTACTTTAGTTCTGTGTGTCTATACCATTCATTATCTGTTACTTTAGTTCTGTGTGTCTTTACCATTCATTATCTGTTGTGTGTCTATGTAATTCATTATCGAAGCGTGTCACAGATGCACACACTTTACAAGTCTGAAAAACTGCCAAAAACTGTGTTAACCTTCCATGTTAAACCTCTTGGGGCTAGGTGTCCCGGGTTAAGGCTTTGTGTAGTGTATTAACCTTCCATGTTAAACCTCTTAGGGCTAGGTGTCCTGGGTTAAGGCTTTGTTGTACTGTGTGTTAATAACCCTCCATGTTAAACCTCTTGGGGCTAGGTGTCCCGGGTTAAGGCTTTGTGTAGTGTATTAACCTTCCATGTTAAACCTCTTAGGGCTAGGTGTCCTGGGTTAAGGCTTTGTGTACTCTGTGTTAACCCTCCATGTTAAACCTCTTAGGGCTAGGTGTCCTGGGTTAAGGCTTTGTGTACTGTGTTAACCCTCCATGTTAAACCTCTTGGGGCTAGGTGTCCTGGGTTAAGGCTTTGTGTACTGTGTTAACCTTCCATGTTAAACCTCTTAGGGCTAGGTGTCCCGGGTTAAGGCTTTGTGTACTGTGGTAACCCTCCATGTTAAACCTCTTAGGGCTAGGTGTCCTGGGTTAAGGCTTTGTGTACTGTGTTAACCTTCCATGTTAAACCTCTTGGGGCTAGGTGTCCTGGGTTAAGGCTTTGTGTACTGTATTAACCTTCCATGTTAAACCTCTTAGGGCTAGGTGTCCCGGGTTAAGGCTTTGTGTACTGTGGTAACCCTCCATGTTAAACCTCTTAGGGCTAGGTGTCCTGGGTTAAGGCTTTGTGTACTGTATTAACCTTCCATGTTAAACCTCTTGGGGCTAGGTGTCCTGGGTTAAGGCTTTGTGTACTGTATTAACCTTCCATGTTAAACCTCTTGGGGCTAGGTGTCCCGGGTTAAGGCTTTGTGTACTGTATTAACCTTCCATGTTAAACCTCTTGGGGCTAGGTGTCCTGGGTTAAGGCTTTGTGTACTGTATTAACCTTCCATGTTAAACCTCTTAGGGCTAGGTGTCCCGGGTTAAGGCTTTGTGTACTGTATTAACCTTCCATGTTAAACCTCTTAGGGCTAGGTGTCCCGGGTTAAGGCTTTGTGTACTCTGTGTTAATAACCCTCCATGTTAAACCTCTAAGGGCTAGGTGTCCTGGGTTAAGGCTTTGTGTACTGTATTAACCTTCCATGTTAAACCTCTTAGGGCTAGGTGTCCTGGGTTAAGGCTTTGTGTACTGTATTAACCTTCCATGTTAAACCTCTTAGGGCTAGGTGTCCTGGGTTAAGGCTTTGTTGTACTGTGTTAACCTTCCATGTTAAACCTCTTAGGGCTAGGTGTCCTGGGTTAAGGCTTTGTTGTACTGTGTTAACCTTCCATGTTAAACCTCTTAGGGCTAGGTGTCCTGGGTTAAGGCTTTGTTGTACTGTATTAACCTTCCATGTTAAACCTCTTAGGGCTAGGTGTCCTGGGTTAAGGCTTTGTGTACTGTATTAACCTTCCATGTTAAACCTCTTAGGGCTAGGTGTCCTGGGTTAAGGCTTTGTGTACTGTGTTAACCCTCCATGTTAAAACCTTAGGGCTAGGTGTCCTGGGTTAAGGCTGTGTGTACTCTGTGTTAATAACCCTCCATGTTAAACCTCTTAGGGCTAGTTGTCCCGGGTTAAGGCTGTGTGTACTCTGTGTTAACCCTCCATGTTAAACCTCTTAGGGCTAGGTGTCCTGGGTTAAGGCTTTGTGTAGTGTTAACCCTCCATGTTAAACCTCTTAGGGCTAGGTGTCCTGGGTTAAGGCTTTGTGTAGTGTTAACCCTCCATGTTAAACCTCTTGGGGCTAGTTGTCCTGGGTTAAGGCTTTGTGTAGTGTATTAACCTTCCATGTTAAACCTCTAAGGGCTAGGTGTCCCGGGTTAAGGCTTTGTGTACTGTATTAACCCTCCATGTTAAACCTCTTAGGGCTAGGTGTCCTGGGTTAAGGCTTTGTGTACTCTGTGTTAATAACCCTCCATGTTAAATGACCCCCAAAACTCCATGGAGTCTTTATCTGCTTAGGCAGAGCTACGGATACAACCTCCACATCTTCCATCTCGCAGAGTCCTCTGGGAAGGTGGGTCTATGCCTGATGGCCTGGAGGTGATTGGCTAACATCTCAAAAACCGGATAGGTTGGGATAGGCCCATGGTGATGTCAAACATCCACGAGGAGACTGGGTTCCCAGTTGAGATAGGGATATAGAGGGACGGTAATGTGTCCTGTCATGCTGTGAATTCTAGAGCCCTGCTCTCCCTCTCCTCTCTCCAGGGGACAGCTGTGTCTGTCTATCTATCTGACCTCTTTCTAGAGCTCTGCTCTCCCTCTCCTCTCTCCAGGGGACAGCTGTGTCTGTCTATCTATCTGACCTCTTTCTAGAGCTCTGCTCTCCCTCTCCTCTCTCCAGGGGACAGCTGTGTCTGTCTATCTATCTGACCTCTTTCTAGAGCTCTGCTCTCCCTCTCCTCTCTCCAGGGGACAGCTGTGTCTGTCTATCTATCTGACCTCTTTCTAGAGCTCTGCTCTCCCTCTCCTCTCTCCAGGGGACAGCTGTGTCTGTCTATCTATCTGACCTCTATCTCTCTCTCCATATTTCACTTCACTTCTCTTGTACCCCTTCACCAGCTGTGAGATTTTGTGCGTTCTTGTCGTTCGGACTCCATCTTCATCTTTTTATTTTTGATAAACACGAACCAACAGAAACAACACGACCACCACACCAGATACACACCACAACATGCCCACCCCGATCCACCAACGCACAAAAACACACAATAGCCTCCCCTTTCAATACACATCAAATTCCAACATGATCATGTCTGTTGGGAAATGACATACGCCTCAATTAAGTTTTTAAGATTTAAGCAAACAAGTCTTCTTTTTTTTTTGCTTAATTTTATAGAATCTAATGTAATGACATATTTTAGCTTGTTTGTTTCAGTTTGTTGCTGATGGTAAGTCCGATGCTTTCCAGCTATACATCTTTTTATGCAGCAATTAGACCTAACTGATATTGGTCACCAATATTTTCATTTTCCAACAGACATAATCGCATGGATATACATTCCTAGACACAATGAGTTGGGGAAATCTTGTGCAATACACCGATGCATGGCTTCTATTCAAGGTCCTAAATGGCCTGGCTCCCCCTCGGGTCAAGAGAGAACAGGACTTTTGCCCCGTAGTCGTGTCGGGTCAAGAGAGAACAGGACTTTTGCCCCGTAGTCGTGTCGGGTCAAGAGAGAGAACAGGACTTTTGCCCCGTAGTCGTGTCGGGTCAAGAGAGAGAACAGGACTTTTGCCCCGTAGTCGTGTCGGGTCAAGAGAGAACAGGACTTTTGCCCCGTAGTCGTGTCGGGTCAAGAGAGAGAACAGGACTTTTGCCCCGTAGTCGTGTCGGGTCAAGAGAGAACAGGACTTTTGCCCCGTAGTCGTGTCGGGTCAAGAGAGAGAACAGGACTTTTGCCCCGTAGTCATGTCGGGTCAAGAGAGAGAACAGGACTTTTGCCCCGTAGTCGTGTCGGGTCAAGAGAGAACAGGATTTGTTTTCACCGTTGCTGTTTTTTTCACAATGGGGTCAAGTTCTCTCTGCTCATGTCAGCGTTGAATTGATCCGATGGCCAGTCGTCAACTATAGTTAAACCTTTGTCATGATGGGTTATTGTGCGTAGATTGATAAGGGAGGGGGTTGGAAAATGTAAACCTAGTGTTCGGGTCTGTGGGACACATTTACAATGTTTACTGAAAGAAAAATGAAACAATTCATTATTTTTTTCCCATCTGAGTGTTACGACTTCCGCCGAGGTTGGCTCTCCTGCCCGTTCCGGTCGGTGCTCGGCGGTCGTCGTCACCGTCCTACTAGAAGTTGGCTCTCCTGCCCGTTCAGGCGGTGCTCGGCGGTCGTCGTCACCGTCCTACTAGCCACTACCGGTCCCTTTTCGGTTATCTGTTGGTCTTGTCTGATTGTTTTCACCTGTGTGTTACTTAATTAGTGTCTGTATATAATGTAGGTTGTCCCGCCTTGTTTTGTGCGGGATTGTTTATTTTGTCATTTCGTTTCGTCTGTCGGTGTTTTTGTGTTTATTATTCTCCGGTTAGTCTGTTATCCTGTTTTTGGATAAATTCACCCTGTGTGTATTTGGGTTGACCGTGTTTATTTTGTTCACCGGAGAATAAACTTTATATCGCTATTTGCTCTCTGCGCCTGATTCCACCCACCTCTATTAGACGTGACACAGAGATTCATTGGCTCATTTTCTGTGAAGAAGAACATGTAAAACAATACCCTTTTATTGAGTGCACACTGTGTGCCCCCCTCCCTACACATTTATATTATATATGTGGTGTTCTGGTTCACTGGGCCTGAGGGTGATAAAAGTGTGGGAAAGTGTGTGTGTAGGTGAAAACAAGTTCAAATGAAACAAAGGTTTTCTGTGTTCCTTCACTGTCTTCCTTCTCCCTGGGCCTGCTGTTTCAACACAGCACCAAGAACATGTCTGTCTCCCTGCCTGTCTCCCACTTTTCTCACACTCTTAACCCTTTGTAGTGTCTGAAACTATACAATGTCTTGTGGGAACCTGCACAATGTTATTACAATACATTATTTAGATATTGTGAAAAAAACAATATTTTCCCAGACTCTATCCCAGCCAGGTGCAGGTGCAAATTGGGGGTGGGACACAAAAAATAAATAGTTTTGCCTGTGTGGCTCATTACTACAATCAATCAGTATGGCAAAAGTCATTTCTGCTCAGAGGGCCTTAGAATTAGTTTTTTTGCAGAGTGAGAAGCTAGTGTGTAAGGAGCATCTTCCATTAGAGAAGATTAAGAAATGTCTGAATATAAAGTTCATGTCTCTGTCAATTTGGACTCTGACAGTGGGCTGGAAGAAGATGGAAGGCTTTGAGTTCCTTGGTGTACACATCACTGACAAACTGAAATAGACCACCCACACACTGTGGTGAAGAAGGCACAACAGAGCCTCTTTGACCTCAGGAGGCAAACAAAATGTGGCTTGTCACCCAAAACCCAGACACGTTTTTACAGAAGAACAATTGAAAGCAACTGCACCGCCCGCATCCGCAGGGCTCTCCAGAGGGTTGTGAGGTCTGCACAATGCATCACCGGGGGCAAACTACCTGCCCTCCAGGACACCTACACCACCCGATGTTACAGGAAGGCCATAAATATCATCAAGGACAACAACCACCCGAGCCACTGCCTGTTCACCCAGCTATCATCCAGAAGGCGTGGTAATTTTAGGTGCATCAAAGCTGGAACCGAGAGAGACTGAAAAACAGCTTCTATCTCAAAGCCATCAGACTTTTAAACAGCCACCACTAACATTAGAAGCTGCTGACAACATATAGACTTGAAACTTGAAATCATTGGCCACTTTAATAACTGAACACTAGTCACTTTAATAATGTTTTTTTTTCATACCGTTGAAGTCAGAAGTTTACATCCACTTAGGTTGGAGTCATTAAAACTAGTTTACATCCACTTAGGTTGGAGTCATTAAAACTAGTTTACATCCACTTAGGTTGGAGTCATTAAAACTAGTTTACATCCACTTAGGTTGGAGTCATTAAAACTAGTTTACATACACTTAGGTTGGAGTCATTAAAACTAGTTTACATCCACTTAGGTTGGAGTCATTAAAACTAGTTTACATCCACTTAGGTTGGAGTCATTAAAACTAGTTTACATCCACTTAGGTTGGAGTCATTAGAACTAGTTTACATCCACTTAGGTTGGAGTCATTAGAACTAGTTTACATGCACTTAGGTTGGAGTCATTAGAACTAGTTTACATACACTTAGGTTGGAGTCATTAAAACTAGTTTACATCCACTTAGGTTGGAGTCATTAGAACTAGTTTACATACACTTAGGTTGGAGTCATTAAAACTAGTTTACATACACTTAGGTTGGAGTCATTAGAACTAGTTTACATACACTTAGTTTGGAGTCATTAAAACTAGTTTACATCCACTTAGGTTGGAGTCTTTAAACTAGTTTACATCCACTGAGGTTGGAGTCATTAAAACTAGTTTACATCCACTTAGGTTGGAGTCATTAAAACTAGTTTACATCCACTTAGGTTGGAGTCATTAAAACTAGTTTACATACACTTAGGTTGGAGTCTTTAAACTAGTTTACATACACTTAGGTTGGAGTCTTTAAACTAGTTTACATACACTTAGGTTGGAGTCATTAAAACTAGTTTACATCCACTTAGGTTGGAGTCTTTAAACTAGTTTACATACACTTAGGTTGGAGTCTTTAGAACTAGTTTACATCCACTTAGGTTGGAGTCTTTAAACTAGTTTACATACACTTAGGTTGGAGTCATTAAAACTAGTTTACATACACTTAGGTTGGAGTCTTTAGAACTAGTTTACATCCACTTAGGTTGGAGTCTTTAAACTAGTTTACATACACTTAGGTTGGAGTCATTAAAACTAGTTTACATACACTTAGGTTGGAGTCATTAAAACTAGTTTACATACACTTAGGTTGGAGTCATTAAAACTAGTTTACATACACTTAGGTTGGAGTCATTAAAACTAGTTTACATACACTTAGGTTGGAGTCATTAAAACTAGTTTACATACACTTAGGTTGGAGTCATTAAAACTAGTTTACATACACTAGGTTGGAGTCATTAAAACTAGTTTACATCCACTTAGGTTGGAGTCATTAAAACTAGTTTACATCCACTTAGGTTGGAGTCATTAAAACTAGTTTACATCCACTTAGGTTGGAGTCATTAAAACTAGTTTACATACACTTAGGTTGGAGTCATTAAAACTAGTTTACATCCACTTAGGTTGGAGTCATTAAAACTAGTTTACATACACTTAGGTTGGAGTCATTAAAACTAGTTTACATCCACTTAGGTTGGAGTCATTAAAACTAGTTTACATCCACTTAGGTTGGAGTCATTAAAACTAGTTTACATCCACTTAGTTTACTATTTACATACACTTAGGTTGGAGTCATTAAAACTAGTTTACATACACTTAGGTTGGAGTCATTAAAACTAGTTTACATCCACTTAGGTTGGAGTCATTAAAACTAGTTTACATCCACTAGTTTCATTAAAACTATTTACATCCACTTAGGTTGGAGTCATTAAAACTAGTTTACATACACTTAGGTTGGAGTCATTAAAACTAGTTTACATCCACTTAGGTTGGAGTCATTAAAACTAACATACACTTAGGTTACATTAAACTAGTTTACATACACTAGGTTGGAGTCTTTAAACTAGTTTACATACACTTAGGTTGAGTCATTAAAACTAGTTTACATCCACTTAGGTTGGAGTCTTTAAACTAGTTTACATACACTTAGGTTGGAGTTTACATTAAAAACTAGTTTACATACACTTAGGTTGGAGTCATTAAAACTAGTTTACATACACTTAGGTTGGAGTCTTTAGAACTAGTTTACATCCACTTAGGTTGGAGTCTTTAAACTAGTTTACATACACTTAGGTTGGAGTCATTAAAACTAGTTTACATACACTTAGGTTGGAGTCATTAAAACTAGTTTACATACACTTAGGTTGGAGTCATTAAAACTAGTTTACATACACTTAGGTTGGAGTCATTAAAACTAGTTTACATACACTTAGGTTGGAGTCATTAAAACTAGTTTACATACACTTAGGTTGGAGTCATTAAAACTAGTTTACATACACTTAGGTTGGAGTCATTAAAACTAGTTTACATACACTTAGTTGGAGTCATTAAAACTAGTTTACATCCACTTAGGTTGGAGTCATTAAAACTAGTTTACATCCACTAGGTTGGAATTAAAACTAGTTTACATACACTTAGGTTGGAGTCATTAAAACTAGTTTACATACACTTAGGTTGGAGTCATTAAAACTAGTTTACATCCACTTAGGTTGGAGTCATTAAAACTAGTTTACATACACTTAGGTTGGAGTCATTAAAACTAGTTTACATCCACTTAGGTTGGAGTCATTAAAACTAGTTTACATCCACTTAGGTTGGAGTCATTAAAACTAGTTTACATCCACTTAGGTTGGAGTCATTAAAACTAGTTTACATACACTTAGGTTGGAGTCATTAAAACTAGTTTACATACACTTAGGTTGGAGTCATTAAAACTAGTTTACATACACTTAGGTTGGAGTCATTAAAACTTGTTTACATACACTTAGGTCGGAGTCATTGAAAGTGATTAAAACTTGTTTTTTCAACCACACCACACATTTCTTGTTAACAAATTATAGTTTTGGCAAGTCGGTTAGGACATCTACTTTGTGCTTAACGCAAGTCATTTTTCCAACAATTGTTTACAGACAGATTATTTCACTTATAATTCACTGTATCACAATTCCAGTGCGTCAGAAGTTTACATACACTAAATTGACTCTGCCTTTAAACAGCTTGGAAAATTCCAGAAACTGATGTCATCGCTTTAGAAGGGTGATAAAAAGGGGAAAGTGTGTGTGTGTAGGTGAAAACAAGTTAGAAGTTTCTAAATTACATTATTTGAGTCAATTGGAGGTGTACCTGTGGATGTATTTCAAGACCTACCTTCAAACTCAGTGCCTCTTTGCTTGACATGGGAAAAACAAAAGGTATCAGCCAAGACCTCAGTGTCAACGCCGTGTGTATAGGTGGCAGGGAAGTCAGGCGCAGGAGAGTCAAAATGGAGTGTAAATGGAGTCTTTTAATAAATGTCAACAGAATATGCTCCATAACACTAACAATACAGACATGAACAAACATGGGTACGAGGACCCGTCGCGCACCTATACAACAATCACACAACACTGACAATAAAACAATCTCTGACAAAGACATGAGGGGAAACAGAGGGTTAAATGCACAACAGGTAATGAATGGGATTGAAACCAGGTGTGATTGAAAACAGGTGTGTGGGAAGACAAGACAAAACCAATGGAAAATGAAAAAATGGATCGATGATGGCTAGAAGACCAGTGACGTCGAACGCCGAGCACCGCCTGAACAAGGAGAAGCAACGACTTCGGCAGAAGTCGTGTCACTCAGAAAAACATTTGGAGACCTCTACAAGTCTGGTTCATCCTTGGGAGCAATTTCCAATCGCCTGAAGGTACCACATTCATCTGTACAAACAATAATACGCAAGTATAAACACCATGGGACCACGCAGTCGTCATACCACTCAGGAAGGAGACGCGTTCTGTCTCCTAGAGATGAACGTACTTTGGTGTAAAAAGTGCAAATCAATCCCAGAACAACAGCAAAGGACCGTGTGAAGGACCCTGTGAAGATGCTGAAGATGCTGGAGGAAACAGGTACAAAAGTATCTATATCCACAGTAAAAAAAAAGTCCAGTAAAAAAGCCAGACTACGGTTTGCAACTGCACATGGGGACAAAGATTAGAACTGTCTGGCCATAATGACCATCGTTATGTTTGGAGGAAAAAGGGGTAGGCTTGCAAGACGAAGACATCATCCCAACTGTGAAGCAAGGGGGTGGCAGCATCATGTTGTGGGGGTGCTTTGCGGCACGATGGACTGGTGCACTTCACAACCTACATGGCATCATAAGGGAGGGAAATGCTGTGGTATTGATATTGAAACAACATCTCAAGACATCAAGTTAAGTTAACCTGTTAGTCCACTAGGGGCATTATTTCATTTTTGGATAAAAAGACGTGCCCGTTTTAAGCGCAATATTTTGTCGTGAAAATATGCTCGACTATGCTTGGAATTGATAGTTTTGGAAAGAAGACACTCTGACGTTTCCAGAACTGCAAAGATTTTCACTGTGAGTGCCGTTGAACAAAAGCTTCAGGCAAAACCAAGATGTTTGAGCGCCCAGGAAATGAACAGGATTTCTGAAGCTACGTTTTCCATGATCGCCTTATATGGCTGTGAATGCGACAGGAATGAACGGACACTTTCTATCGTTTCCCCAAGGTGTCTGCAGCATTGTGACGTATTTGTAGGCATATCATTTGAAGATTGACCATAAGAGACTACAATTGCCAAGTGTCCCGCACGGTGTCTGCGTGGAAATTGGTGTGCAAAAGTCAGCTACCAGTATTTTTCCATCCGAATCAGAGAAGAATGCAGGCTTCCAGGGACGGCATTTCAATGAAGAGATATATGACAAAACACCTTGAGGATTGATTCAAACAACGTTTTCCATGTTTCAGTCGATATTATGGAGGTAATTCGGAAAAACGTTTGACGTGTAGGTGACTGAATTTTCAGTTAGTTTCGGTAGCCAAATGCATAGTAACAAAACGGAACGTTGTGTCCTACACAAGCATCTTTCAGGAAAAACTGGACATCTGCGTAGCCTAGTGGTTAGAGCGTTGGACTAGTAACCGGAAGGTTGTGAGTTCAAACCCCCGAGCTGACAAGGTACAAATATGTCGTTCTGCCCCTGAACAGGCAGTTAACCCACTGTTCCCAGGCCGTCATTGAAAATAAGAATATGTTCTTAACTGACTTGCCTGGTTAAATAAAGGTTAAAAAAAAATAAAAAAAAATAAAAAAAAACTGAGAGTCTCCTCATTGAAACATCTGAAGTTCTTCAAAGGTAAATTATTTTATTTGATCCCTTTGCTGCTTTTTGTGAATATGTTGCGTGCTAAATGCTAACGCTAAATGCTAAGCTAGCTATCACCACTCTTACACAAATTATTGATTTTCTCTGGTTCTAAAGCATATTTTGAAAATCTGAGACGACAGGATTGTTAAAAAAAGGATAAGCTTGAGAGCAGGCATATTTATTTAATTTCATTTGCGATTTTTAGAAATCGCTAACGTTGCGTTATGGTAATGAGCTTGAGGCTGTAGTAACGCGACCGCATGCGGCATGGGGCGGACTATGAGGTTAAAGCTTGGTCTCAAATGGGTCTTCCAAATGGACAATGATCCCAAGCATACTACCAAAGTTGTGGCAAAATGGCTTAAGGACAACAAAGTCAAGGTGTTGGAGTGGCAATCACAAAGCCCTGATCTCAATCCTATCGAAAATTTGTGGGCAGAACTGAAAAAGCGTGTGTGAGCAAGGAGGCCTACAAAGGAGGTCTACAAACCTGACTCAGTTACACCAGCTCTGTCAGAACTAATGGACCAAAATTCTTATTGGACCAAAAAACGTATTGTGTCTCTCTTCTAATATTCTGACATTTCACATTCTTAAAATAAAGTGGCGATCCTACCTAACTTAAGGTAGGGAATTTTTACTAGGATTAAATGTCAGGAATTGTGAAAAACGGAGTTTAAATGTATTTGGCTAAGGTGTATGTAAACTTCTGACTTCAACTGTATGTATAAACTGTATTCTTTGCTATTCTACTGTATCTCATTCACTTAATAATGTTTACATATCTTGCATTACTCATCTCATATGTATATACTATATTCTGTACCTTTGTCCGCTCTGACATCACTTGTCCATGTGTATATTAGTCTTAATTCATTGCTACTTAGATTTGTGTGTTTTGTGTTGTGTTAGTTTGGTAGATATTACTTGTTAGATATTACTGCACTGTCCGAGCTGGAAGTACAAGCATTTTCAATAAACGTGCACTGAAATGCAGTGCATTATACCGCTGCTTCACTCGGGAGCCCAAGTTAATGGCCTGGAGCTCTGTGGGGTTTGTTTGTGAACAGAGCCCCAGGACCAGCTTGTTTAGGGAACTCTTCTCCAGGTTCATCTCTCTGTAGGTGATGGCTTTGTTATGGAAGGTTTGGGAATCGCTTCCTTTTAGGTGGTTGTAAAATTTAACGGCTCATTTCTGGGTTTTGATAATTTGCGGAAATCGGACTAACTCTGCTCTGCATGCATTATTTGTTGTTTTGCATCGTTGTACACAGAGGATATTTATTGTAGAATTCTGCATGCAGATTCTCAATTTGGTGTTTGTCCCATCTTGTGAATTCTTGGTTGGTGAGTGGACCCCAGAGCTCACAACCATAAAGGGCAATGGGTTCTGAATGAAGTATTTTTAGCCAGATCCTAATTGGTGGCATAGAAGCCCCTTCGTGTCTCTCAGTTCGTTCAGGAAGCCCCTTCGTGTCTCTCAGTTCGTTCAGGAAGCCCCTTCGTGTCTCTCAGTTCGTTCAGGAAGCCCCTTCGTGTCTCTCAGTTCGTTCAGGAAGCCCCTTCGTGTCTCTCAGTTCGTTCAGGAAGCCCCTTCGTGTCTCTCAGTTCGTTCAGGAAGCCCCTTCGTGTCTCTCAGTTCGTTCAGGAAGCCCCTTCGTGTCTCTCAGTTCGTTCAGGAAGCCCCTTCGTGTCTCTCAGTTCGTTCAGGAAGCCCCTTCGTGTCTCTCAGTTCGTTCAGGAAGCCCCTTCGTGTCTCTCAGTTCGTTCAGGAAGCCCCTTCGTGTCTCTCAGTTCGTTCAGGAAGCCCCTTCGTGTCTCTCAGTTCGTTCAGGAAGCCCCTTCGTGTCTCTCAGTTCGTTCAGGAAGCCCCTTCGTGTCTCTCAGTTCGTTCAGGAAGCCCCTTCGTGTCTCTCAGTTCGTTCAGGAAGCCCCTTCGTGTCTCTCAGTTCGTTCAGGAAGCCCCTTCGTGTCTCTCTCTCAGTTCGTTCAGGACGCCCCTTCGTGTCTCTCAGTTCGTTCAGGAAGCCCCTTCGTGTCTCTCAGTTCGTTCAGGAAGCCCCTTCGTGTCTCTCAGTTCGTTCAGGAAGCCCCTTCGTGTCTCTCAGTTCGTTCAGGAAGCCCCTTCGTGTCTCTCAGTTCGTTCAGGAAGCCCCTTCGTGTCTCTCAGTTCATTCAGGAAGCCCCTTCGTGTCTCTCAGTTCGTTCAGGAAGCCCCTTCGTGTCTCTCAGTTCGTTCAGGAAGCCCCTTCGTGTCTCTCAGTTCGTTCAGGAAGCCCCTTCGTTATTATTATTGTTATTATATATCATTGTTACTATTATATATTATGTATATTATTATTAAATAGTATTATATATTGTTATTATTATATATTATTATATATTATATATTGTTATTCTATATTCTATATTATTATTATTGTTATTATATATTATATATCATTGTTACTATTATATATTATGTATATTATTATTAAATATTATTATATATTGTTATTATTATATATTATTATTATATATTATATATTGTTATTCTATATTCTATATTATTATTATTGTTATCCTATATTCTATATCATTGTTACTATTATATATTATGTATATTATCATTAAATATTATTATATATTATTATTATATATTGTTATTATTATATATTATTATTATATATTATATATAGTTATTTGTATTATTATTTTATATTATTATATATTAGGAGAAAGGGGGAGTAGAAACTATCATGCCATTTTATATATTTAAAGTTTAAAAGTGAAATCACTCAGATCACAGCACTGTTTCTTCTCAAATGGGTATCTGGGACAGTATCTGGGACAGTATCTGAGTCAAGAAACACTCAGATCATCTTTCCGTGTGTGCCAGACTGACAGGAGAATTAAGATGGATGATTATCGCCACGTTGCAGTGATGATGATGAGTAAAGAATGGTTCCGCTATCCTACATTGGGGCGGCAGCGTAGCCTAGTGGTTAGAGCGTTGGACCAGTAACCGGAAGGTTGCGAGTTCAAACCCCTGAGCTGACAAGGTCGTTCTGCCCCTGTTCCCAGGCCGTCATTGAAAATAAGAATATGTTCTTAACTGACTTGCCTGGTTAAATAAAGGTAAAAAAAAAAAACATTCCGGAACACTAACCAGAGTTCTACCGTAGTTACTGGGAGGTCTCAGCCTTACTGACAGACCCTCTTTCTTCTCTCTGTTAAGATGACATGCTGGGCCTGGTTTTGAAGTTGGAGTAATGATAGAGCTTTATAGTCAGGCAGCACCTTTGATATGTTAAACCAGTCACGACTTCTACTGCTGGCAGCAGGGAGCTGCGGAAGGTTTACCTCCTGCGAAGAATAATTTAGTCCCAACGGGAGAGGAGGAGATGGTTTGAGAGAGGGAGGGAGAAAGGTAGTGGGAGACTGAGGAGTAGAGGGAGGGAGGGAAAGAGAGAATGTTTACCTCCTGGGAAGAAGAGGCTTTAGTCACACAGGTTGAGAAAGACAAAGAGAGATAGAGAGAAAGAAGGGTAGAGAGATTGAGGAGGACAGAATGGGAGAGAGAGGGGTTTGAATTGTTAACCTGCCACCATACAACGGGTGAATGCAAGCATTTCGTGAGACTGAGCCTCAAAACCTAATGTTTACCCTGGACTTGAACACCCTTTACGACCAGGTACACCTTTACAAGGCAACAATCCCAAATTTTGCCAGGACCCTGAAGGACTTCACCCTCAACCGTAGCCCCAGCACCTCACACAAGAGCAACAGAGCAACAGACTCCCCGCCCAGAACAGCGAGACACCCTCCTAGACCTGCAAGAGCCATTCCTGAAGGACCTGCAACGAGAGAAACCACACCAAGAGCACCTACACCCAGACCCCATCATCACCAGCCACACCCCTACCCCCAAACAAACCCTTGCCACACCCTGTCCCATATCAGACCTATGCCCCTTCTGCCTACACCATGTCCCCCGCCACTGCGGCAAGGACCTCAACATGACCGCAGGAGATATGCCCAGAATGTGAGCATAGCAACAGGCCCAACCCCCCTATTACACACGCCCAAGTAGCATTTGCGACCTAAGTGGTGCGACCTAAATGCATCAGATGGGCAACATGCTCTGCTCACACCTACTGTGATGTTCCGGACCTAAACCACACAACAACAACACTATACACCAGGGAACTCAAAGCTTTTACTATCTCATCCTGGAATATACAAGGTCAGAGGTTATCTGCCTTTGGCCTGAAGAGCAGGAACCTGGACTTCATCAAAGATATTGGAAATACAGACATTGTCATCCTACAAGAAACCTGGTATAAAGGAGACAGACCCACTGGTTGTCCTCTAGGTTACAGAGAGCTGGTAGTCCCATTCACCACACTACCAGGTGGGTGGTATAGAGGAGATGAACCCACTGCCATCTAGGTTACAGAGAGCTGGTAGTCCCATCCACCACACTACCAGGTGGGTGGTATAGAGGAGGTTGGACCCACTGGTTGCCCTCTAGGTTACAGAGAGCTGGTAGTCCCATCCACCACACTACCAGGTGGGTGGTATAGAGGAGACGGACCCACTGGTTGCCCTCTAGGTTACAGAGAGCTGGTAGTCCCATCCACCACACTACCAGGTGGGTGGTATAGAGGAGATGGACCCACTGGTTGCCCTCTAGGTTACAGAGAGCTGGTAGTCCCATCCACCACACTACCAGGTGGGTGGTATAGAGGAGACAGACCCACTGGTTGCCCTCTAGGTTACAGAAAGCTGGTAGTCCCATCCACCAAACGACCAGGTGTGAAACAGGGAAGGGACTCAGGGGATATGCTAATTTGGTATAGAGCAGATCTAACCCACTGTATTAAATTAGTCAAAAGAGGAACATTTGACATTTGGCAAGAAATGAATAAGGAAATTATCTCAACAGAGAAAAATGTCCTCCTGTGTGGTACCTATATCCCCCCACTAGATACATACTGTATACACCCTCAATAGAATCCCCTTAATAAAGACAGCTTCTCCATCCTGGAGGAATGTGACAAGAACCTGACACCCTCAGCACACAGGGGGACAAACATCTGCCTGGAGGTGACAGCATTCCCTCCCCCATATGCTCCCCCTAGACACAACTACGACAACATAACCAACAGAAACGGGTGGCAACTCCTGCAGCTCTGTCGAATGCTGTAATGGTTGTCAATGGCAGGCTTTTGAGGAGACTAGGTACACTATAGACTATAGACTTCTACGGTAGGTACACCTATTGCTCATCTCTTGGCGGTAGTACTGTAGACTACTTTATCACTGACCTCAACCCAGAGTCTCTCAGAGCGTTCAGAGTCAGTCCACTGACACCCCTACCAGAGCACAGCAAAATCACACTCTACTTGAACAGAGCGTTGCTCAATCATGAGGCATCAAAGCCAAAAGGGACTGAATAATATTAAGACATGCGACAGATGGAATGAAAGTAGTGTGTGGAAATCTACCAAAAAACTATTATGTAACAACAAATTCATTCCCTTCTAGACAACTTCCTGGACAACTTCCTGGACAACTTCCTGGACAACTTCCTGGACAAAATGTTTCACTCGTTGTTGTCCTCACAAATGATCCTGGTAGGTATCAGTCTGGTGTTTTCTGTAATGACCTTAGTGATCACTGTTTTACAGCCTGTGTTCGTAATGGCTGCTCAGTGGAACGACCTGTCCTGATTTGTCATAGACGCTTGCTAAAACATTTATGAGCAAGCCTTCCTTCATGAACTGGCCTCTGTAAAATGGTATAGAATCAGCTTGATCCCCTCTGTCGAAGACGCTTGGACCTTGTTTTTTTTTTTCCAGTGGTATTGTTAACAAACATGCCACCATAAAGAAAATGATAACTAAAAACAGGTTCAGCTCCTGGTTCGACTGTGATCTTGCAGAGTTTCTCCACCTCAAGAATTCCATTTGGCAAAAGGCTCGGCACACGCATACTCAGGCTGACGTTCAGGCACATGAGAAATACTGTAAGTGCACTCAGGCTATCCGGAAGGCCAAAGTTAGTTTCTTTAACCTGTTGAGTGTAGGGGGCAGTATTTTGATGTTTGGATGAAAAATGTACCCAAATGAAACTGCCTATTTCTCAGGCCCAATCTAGAATATGCATATAATTGTCAGATTATACAGAAAAAGAAGAGAAAAACGAATCTCCCTGTTCCATTGCATGCCTTCCCTCTATTTAAAGGGACATCAACCAGATTCCTTTCCCTATGGCTTCCACATGGTCTGTGTGAACAGTTTTTAGACATAGTTTTAAAACATGTATTGTGTAACTGGGAGTCTCGTGAGTGCAAACATCCGAAGATCATCAAAGGTAAGAGATTCATTTTATTGCTTTTCTGACTTTCGTGACCAATCTACTTTGCTGCTAGCTATTTGTAATGTTTTATCTGCTGAAAGAGATGTCCTAACATAAACGCTTGGAGAGTTTTTGCCGTAAAGCTTTTTTGAAATCTGATACGCCAGGTGGATTAATTAAGACTCTGGGGGCAGTATTTCATTTTTGGATAAAAAGACGTGCCCGTTTTAAGCGCAATATTTTGTCACGAAAAGATGCTCGACTATGCATGGAATTGATAGCTTTGGAAAGAAAACACTCTGACGTTTCCAGAACTGCAAAGATTTTCACTGTGAGTGCCCTAGAACAAAAGCTTCAGGCAAAACCAAGATGTTTCTGCAACCAGGAAATGAACAGGATTTCTGAGGCTACGTTTTGCATTATCTCCTTATATGGCTGTGAATGCGACAGGAATGAGCCTACCCTTTCTATAGTTTCCCCAAGGGGTCTGGAGCATTGTGACGTATTTGCAGGCATATCATTGGAAGATTGACCATAAGAGACTACATTTGCCAAGTGTCCGCACGGTGTCCTGCGTGGAAATTGGTGCGCAAAACTCAGCTGCTGGTATTTTTCCATGGGATTCTGAGAAAAACCATGCTTCCACGAACGGCATATCAATGAAGAGATATTTGACAAAACACCTTGAGGATTGATTCAAACAACGTTTGCCATGTTTCGGTCGATATTATGGAGTTAATTCGGAAAAAAGTTTGACGTTTAGGTGACTGAATTTTCAGTTCGTTTCGGTAGCCAAATGTGTAGTAACAAAACGGAGCGATTTGTCCTACACAAAGAATCTTTCAGGAAAAACTGGACATCTGCTATGTAACTGAGAGTCTCCTCATTGAAACATCTGAAGTTCTTCAAAGGTAAATTATTTTATTTGATTCCTTTGCTGGTTTTTGTGAATATGTTGCGTGCTAAATGCTACGCTAAATGCTAAGCTAGCCATCAACACTCTTACACAAATGATTGATTTTCTATGGTTCAAAAGCATATTTTGAAAATCTGAGATGACAGTGTTGTTAAGAAAAGGCTAAGCTTGAGAGCAGGCATATTTATTTCATTTCATTTGCGATTTTTAGAAATCGTTAACGCTGCGTTATGGTATTGAGCTTGAGGCTATGATTACGCTACCGGATCCGGCATGGCTCAGCGCAAGAAGTTAACAACAAGCTAAACTGTGTTTTGCTATATTGCACTTGTGATTTCATGAAAATTAAATATTTTTAGTAATTTAATTTGAATTTGGTGCTCTGCAATTCAGCGGATGTTGACGAAAATGATCCCGCTAACGGGATGGTTTGGGTTGGGTCACTTTGTTGTTGAGAGTGTAACATAAAATCTGGGGAGGGGACAGTTGAGTATAAGACTGTATCATCTGCATATAAATGGATTAGATAGATTCCTACTGCCTGACCTATGTTGCTGATGTGAATTAAGAAGAGCGTGGGGCCTAGGATCAAGCCTTGGGGTACTCCCTTGGTGACAGGCAGTAGCTGAGACAGAAGATGTTCTGCCTATATACACTGCACTCTTTGAGGTAGTTCACAAACCAGGCCAAAGACCCCTCAGAGACACCAGTACTGCTTAGCCGGCCCACAAGAATGGAATGGTCTACTGCAGCGGTTCCCAAAGTTTGTATAGTCTCGTACCCCTTCAAACATTCAACTTCCAGCTGTACCCCCTCTAGCTCCAGGGTCATCACACTCTCCAATGTTGTTTTTTGCCATCATCGTAAGCCTGCCACACACACAATATACAATACATTTATTAAACATAAGAATGAATGAGTGAGTTTTTGGAACAACACGGCTCGTGGGACGTGACAAAGAGCTCTTATAGAACCAGGGCACTAATAATATAATAATAATCAATCATTTTGCTATTTATTTAAGCATATTATTTGTTCATCAAAAATTATGAATAACTAACCACAGGTTAATGAGAAGGGTGTTCTTGAGAGGATGCACATAACTCTGCAATGTTGTGTTGTATTGGAGAGAGTCTCAGTCTTAAGTCCTTTCCCACACACAGTCTGTGCCTGTATTTAGTTGTCATGCTAGAGAGGGCAGAGAATCCACTCTCACATTGGTGCGTGGTTGCAAACGGCATCAGTGATTTAACAGCGTGATTTGCTAAGACAAGAAACTCTGAGCGCAGCCATAAATCTGGCAGTGGCTTCTGATTAAATTACATTTTCACAGAACCGCTTGTTGCAATTTCGATGAGGTTCTCTTGTTCAGATATGGGTAAGTGGACTGGAGGCAGAAAGGGAACGAATCCAGTTGTTTGTGTCATCCGTTTCAGGAAAGTACACGTGTAATTGCGCACCCAACTCACTAAGGTGCTTCGCTGTATCCCATTTGACATTGTACGTAAGCTTCCTTTGCACACAAAATATCATACAATGATGGAAAGACCTGTGTGTTGTCCTTGTTAATGCAGACAGAGAAGACCTGTGTGTTGTCCTTGTTAATGCAGACAGAGAAGACCTGTGTGTTGTCCTTGTTAATGCAGACAGAGAAGACCTGTCCTTGTTAATGCAGACAGAGAAGACCTGTGTGTTGCAGACAGAGAAGACCTGTGTGTTGTCCTTGTTAATGCAGACAGAGAAGACCTGTGTGTTGTCCTTGTTAATGCAGACAGAGAAGACCTGTGTGTTGTCCTTGTTAATGCAGACAGAGAAGACCTGTGTGTTGTCCTTGTTAATGCAGACAGAGAAGACCTGTGTGTTGTCCTTGTTAATGCAGACAGAGAAGACCTGTGTGTTGTCCTTGTTAATGCAGACAGAGAAGACCTGTGTGTTGTCCTTGTTAATGCAGACAGAGAAGACCTGTGTGTTGTCCTTGTTAATGCAGACAGAGAAGACCTGTGTGTTGTCCTTGTTAATGCAGACAGAGAAGACCTGTGTGTTGTCCTTGTTAATGCAGACAGAGAAGACCTGTGTGTTGTCCTTGTTAATGCAGACAGAGAAGAGCTCCAACTTCTGAATCATGGCATCAATTGTGTCCCGCAAATTGAATATAGTATAGATAGTCCCTGTATTCCTAGATTCAGATCATTCAGGCGAGACAAAACATCACCCAGACAGGCCAGTCCTGTGAGAAACTCGTCATCATCAAGCGGTCAGACAAGTGAAAATTATGGTCAGTAAAGAAAACTTTAAGCTCGTCCCTCAATTGTAAAAGCATTACGTGGTTGCTGCCCATATCATTACACAATGCAGAAAATACACAAGAGTTCAGGGGCTTTAATTAACAAAATTAACCATGTTCACTGCAGTGTCCAAAATGTCTTTCAAGCTTTCAGGCATTCCCTTGGCAGCAAGAGCCTCTTGGCGACTGCTGCAGCGTACCCAAGTGGTGTCCACTCCACTATGTCTCAATGTCATGTCTTTGCTCCATCGGTACTTTTAAAAAATATTGTCTCGTGTTGTCCTGGTTCCAGTGGTTTGCAGAAGAGGATGTCTTTCTTAATTGACCACCTATAAACGCAACGGACATATACCAGGAGCTGTGCCAGGCCTGCCACATCTGTTGACTCATTCAGCTGTAATGCATATAATTCACTGGCTTGTGTGCGAAACAGTAATTGTTTCAAAACATCTCCTGCCATGTCACTGATGCATCGTGAAACAGTGTTCGATGAAGAAATTGTCTGTATAGTTTTTTTGGGCCTTTTCTCCCAGCATTGTTCCAGCCATATCCACGGCAGCAGGAAGAATGAAGTCCTCCACAATAGTATGGGGCTTGCCTGTCCCAGCCACTCGGTAGCTCACCATATAAGACGCTTCTATCCCCTTCTTATTAATGGTATCTGTTGATTATATACATGTCTTACTACTCTAAAGTCGTCTTTATTCTCGCTCAAGAAACTCCCATGGCTTATTTTTCAAATTGTCATGTTTAGTTTCTAAATGTCTGCACAAGAGTGAAGAGTGAAGGTTTACCGCAAGAGAGTAATAGTTAATGTGATTAGATGTTAATTATTTGACTAGACTACCTATATTTGACATTGTCTTGTTATTTTGCTGAACACTAGATGGTAAAACTTTATTTTTGGGCAGTGAAACGAGGCGAAAAAAATACCTCCAAATAATATATAGGCCCTTTGGAAAATTTAAATGTACTGTTTGAAAATGTGAAGAAAAACGTTTCTCAAAAATAAATTACATATGTGTTTGTTTAGTTTTTAAAAAATGTGAATCACATTTTTATTTGGTATACTCCAGTATGGGAATACCTGGTCTACAGTCTCTGGAATGGTCTCAGTGGAGACTGGGATAAAGAGCTATATTCTACAGACTCTGGAATGGTCTCATTGGAGACTGGAATAAAGAGCTATATTCTACAGACTCTGGAATGGGCTCAAGAAGACTGGGATAAAGAGCTTATTTTTCAAATTGTCTGGAATGGTCTCAGTGGAGACTGGGATAAAGAGCTATATTCTACAGACTCTGGAATGGTCTCATTGGAGACTGGAATAAAGAGCTATATTCTACAGACTCTGGAATGGGCTCAGTGGAGACTGGGATAAAGAGCTATAGTCTACAGTCTCTGGAATGGGCTCAGTGGAGACTGGGATAAAGAGCTATAGTCTACAGTCTCTGGTATGGGCTCAGTGGAGACTGGGATAATGAGCGTCTGCTAAATGACTTAAATGTAAATGTAAACTTACAATGGTCTGTGGAGACTTAAAAAGTGAAGTCTACAGTTTGGTATGGGCTCAGTGGAGACTGGGATAAAGAGCTATAGTCTACAGTCTCTGGAATGGGCTCAGTGGAGACTGGGATAAAGAGCTATATCCTTCAGTCTCTGGTATGGGCTCAGTGGAGGCTGGGATAAAGAGCTATATTCTACAGACTCTGGTATGGGCTCAGTGGAGACTGGGATAAAGAGCTATATCCTTCAGTCTCTGGTATGGGCTCAGTGGAGACTGGGATAAAGAGCGTATCCTTCAGTCTCTGGTACTGGCTCAGTGGAGACTGGGATAAAGAGCTATAGTCTACAGACTCTGGAATGGTCTCAGTGGAGACTGGGCTAAAGAGCTATAGTCTACAGTCTCTGGTATGGGCTCAGTGGAGACTGGGATAAAGAGCTATAGTCTACAGTCTCTGGTATGGGCTCAGTGGAGACTGGGATAAAGAGCTATATCCTTCAGTCTCTGGTATGGGCTCAGTGGAGGCTGGGATAAAGAGCTATATTCTACAGTCTCTGGTACGGGCTCAGTGGAGACTGGGATAAAGAGCTATATCCTTCAGTCTCTGGTATGGGCTCAGTGGAGACTGGGATAAAGAGCTATATCCTTCAGTCTCTGGTACTGGCTCAGTGGAGACTGGGATAAAGAGCTATAGTCTACAGTCTCTGGCACGGCCAGTGTGTTTGCCCTTGCTAGAGGTCCACAAGTTTAGTACACAGTCGACTTCCAAAATGGCACCCTATTCCCTATTTAGTACAATACTTATAACCAGGGCCCGCTCTGTTCAGAAGTAGTGTACTAGACATGAAATAGGGTGTGATACGGGACACAGACATGTGCGCTAATTGACTCTGTGCTCGTTAGTGTGATCTCATTCATAACAACACCAAAGGGTCGGGCTACAGTGGCTGTGGAGGGCCACATTAGTATCACAGTATGGTATAACTTTTGTCCGGGAATGCTGCTATAAAAACAACCCACTACAGTTACCAACACATCCAGACCTCATCCATACTGTAATAACGCAAATATACAGACCTCATCCATACTACAGTTACCAACACATCCAGACCTCATCCATACTGTAATAACGCAAATATACAGACCTCATCCATACTACAGTTACCAACACATCCAGACCTCATCCATACTGTAATAACGCAAATATACAGACCTCATCCATACTACAGTTACCAACACATCCAGACCTCATCCATACTGTAATAACGCAAATATACAGACCTCATCCATACTACAGTTACCAACACATCCAGACCTCATCCATACTGTAATAACGCAAATATACAGACCTCATCCATACTACAGTTACCAACACATCCAGACCTCATCCATACCGTAATAACGCAGATATACAGACCTCATCCACACTACAGTTACCAACACATCCAGACCTCATCCATACTGTAATAACGCAAATATACAGACCTCATCCATACTACAGTTACCAACACATCCAGACCTCATCCATACTGTAATAACGCAAATATACAGACCTCATCCATACTACAGTTACCAACACATCCAGACCTCATCCATATTGTAATAACGCAAATATACAGACCTCATCCATACTACAGTTACCAACACATCCAGACCTCATCCATACTGTAATAACGCAAATATACAGACCTCATCCATACTACAGTTACCAACACATCCAGACCTCATCCATACCATGTTTACCCAGACATCCAGACCTCATCCCTATTATAGTAACCAACACATCCAGACCTCATCCATACTGTAATAACGCAGATATACAGACCTCATCCACACTACAGTTACCAACACATCCAGACCTCATCCACACTACAGTTACCAACACATCCAGACCTCATCCATACTATAGTTACCAACACATCCAGACCTCATCCACACTACAGTTACCAACACATCCAGACCTCGTCCAGTCTATAGTTACCAACATACCCAGACCTCGTCCATACTGTATTTACCAGACATCCAGACCTCATCCATACTGTTGTTACCTACACATCCAGACCTCATCCATACTGTTGTTACCCAGACATCCAGACCTAATCCATACTGTTGTTACCTACACATCCAGACCTCATCCATACTGTTGTTACCTACACACCCAGACCTCATCCATACCGTATTTACCCACACAACCAGACCTCATACATACTGTTGTTACCCAGACAGACAGACAGAAAGACAGAAAGACAGACAGACAGACAGACAGACAGACAGACAGACAGACAGACAGACAGATGCCTGTCATCTCCACATGAGACCAATTAAATCACACAGTTTGATATGGACCTATCCCTCCCATATGACAATCTTTCATATAGAGACAGCAGATTGGCCGGTTACAGAGAGAGAGAGAAAGAGAAGAGAAGAGACGAGAAGAGAAGAGAAGAGAAGAGAAAGAGAAGAGAAAGAGAAGAGAGAGAGAGAGAGAGAGAGAGAGGGAAAGAGAAGAGAGAAGAGAGAGAGAGGGAAAGAGAAGAGAGAAGAGAGAGAGAGGGAAAGAGACGAGGGAAGAGAGAGAGAGGAAAAGAGAGGGAAAGAGAGATGGATGGATGGATGGATGGATGGATGGATGGATAGAGACCAGAGGGAGGGAGGAGAGAGAATATCACAAGGGCGCTGGGCAGGGTAAGATTGACTGAGACAGAATGAGACATGCTCGTCTGTGGATCTGACTGTTAATCACACAAATGAAGGGTCATGTTGCAATGAGCTACGAGGACGACAATCAATCCTGCCAAAGCACAGAGCAATCTGAATACCCTTCCTTACCAGCCAACCAACCAGCCACACAGCGAACCAGTCAGCCAACCAAACAGCCAGACAGTCATCCATCCATCCAGTCAGCGAACCAGTCAGCCAACCAACCAGCCAGACAGTCATCCATCCATCCATCCAGTCAGCCAACCAGTCAGCCACACAGCCAACCAGCCAGACAGTCATCCATCCATCCATCCAGTCAGCCAACCAGCCAGCCAACCAACCAGCCAGACAGTCATCCATCCATCCAGTCAGCCAACCAACCAGCCAGACAGTCATCCATCCATCCATCCATCCATCCATCCATCCATCCAGTCAGCCAACCAGCCAGACAGTCATCCATCCATCCATCCATCCATCCATCCATCCAGTCAGCCAACCAGTCAGCCAACCAGTCAGCCAACCAGTCAGCCAACCAGTCAGCCAACCAACCAGCCAGACAGTCATCCATCCATCCAGTCAGCCAGCCAGTCAGCCATCCAGTCAGCCAACCAGTCAGCCAGTCAGCCAACCAAACAGCCAGCCAACCAGTCAGCCAACCAACCAGCCAGACAGTCATCCATCCATCCAGTCAGCCAGCCAGTCAGCCATCCAGTCAGCCAACCAAACAGCCAGCCAACAAGCCTGATAATCCGTTGTGTGAATCACAGGTGAATCTCTGTGCATGTTTTAGCAGCACTAATGCCACTCGTTTATTTGCTGTCGCCTCCCACTGATGCTCTCATTTACATGTTCCCACGGTAACAATACGTAGACCTTTACTATGGTAATGGGGTGTGCGATCAGACAGGGCTGTAGGGTGGTGATACACACTGTATGCTAACCAGCACACTCAGGAACATTGCCAGAACGTTAGCTAAGGCTCCCATTAAGTTCTAGTTTGGGTTTTATCCAACATTTAGTGAATGATGACCCTTTTTGCCTTAATTATTTTATTTTAATTATGTATTTTTTTTAATGAAATATCCTTGGAATGTTCTCCTAACATCTGTCATAGCCACACCAGAACATTCAACAAAAGTTTCATTAAATATCAATACAATATCCCTCTCATCATCACTCAATACCTAGGTTTACCTCCACTGTATTCACATCCTACCATACCTTTGTCTGTACATTATATCGCCCCCAGAAACCGGCTCCTTTTACTCTCTGTTCCAGACGTTCTAGACGACCAATTCTCATAGCTTTTAGCCGTACGCTTATTCTACTCCTCCTCTGTTCCTCTGGTGATTCCCCAGGCGCTCTCTTTTGATGACTTCTGTAACCGTAATAGCCTTGGTTTCATGCATGTTAACATTAGAACCCCATAGGGTAGTGCACTACTTTAGACCAGGGCCCATAGGGGTAGTGCACTACTTTAGACCAGGGCCCATAGGGTAGTGCACTACTTTAGACCAGGGCCCATAGGGTAGTGCACTACTTTAGACCAGGGCCCATAGGGTGGTGCACTACTTTAGACCAGGGCCCACCCTATGGTAGTGCACTCCCTCTCTCCCTCGTCTCTCTTTCCCTCTCTCTCTATCTATCTATATCCCTCTCTCCCTAGTCTCTCCTTCTCTCCCTAGTCTCTCTCTATCTCTCTCGCCCCCATCTCTCTCTCCCTCTTTCCCTAGCTCTCTCTCCCTAATCTCTCTCTCTACCTCTCTCTTGTCTCTCTCGCTCTCCCTAGTCTCTCTCTCTCTCACCCTTGTCTCGCTCTCGCTCTTCCTGATCGCTCTCTCTTCCTCCCCTCATCTTTCTCATTTCAATGCATTTCAAAGGGCTTCATTGGCAAGGGAAATGTATGTTTACATTACCAAAGTAAGTGAAATAGGTCATGAATAAAAGTGAAATGAACAATACCAAATTTACAGTAAGCATTACACTCACAAGGTTTGAAAACAATAAGGACACTTAAAATGTCATATTATGTGCAAATAGTTCAAGTACAAAATGGAAAATAAAAAAACAAATACAGGTTGTATTTACACTATTTACACTATTCACTGGTTGCCCTTTTGTTGTCACAATTCGCAAATCTTGTTAAAATACAAAAGGGAAAATAAATAAACAGAAATATGGGTTGTATTTACAATGGTGTTTGTTCTTCACTGGTTGCCATTTTCTTGTGGCAACAGGTCACACATATTGCTGCTGTGATTCACACTGTGGTATTTCACCCAGTAGATATGGGAGTTTATCAAAATTTGTTTTGTTTTCTAATTCTTTGTGGATGTGTGTAATCTGAGGGAAATATGAGGGAAATATGTGTCTCTAACATGGTCATACATTGGGCAGGAGGTTAGGAAGTGCAGCTCAGTTTCCACCTCATTTTGTGGGCAGTGAGCACATAGCCTGTCTTTTCTTGAGAGCCAGGTCTGTTTTCGCCTGCCTTTCTCAATAGCAAGGCTATGCTCACTGAGTCTGTACATAGTCAAAGATTTCCTTAATTCGGGGTTAGTCAAAGTGGTCAGGTGTTCTGCCACTGTGTACTCTCTGTTTAGGGCCAAAAAACATTCTAGTTTGCTCAGTTGTTTTGTAAATTCTTTCCAATGTATCAAGTAATTATCTTTTTGTTTTCTCATGATTTGGTTGGGTCTAATTGTGCTGCTGTCCTGGGGCTCTGTGGGTTCTGTTTGTGTTTGTGAACAGAGCCCCAGGACCAGCTTGTTTGGGGGAATATTCTACAGGTTTCAGTTCTCTGTAGATGATGGCTTTGTTATGGAAGGCTTGGGAATCACTAGATTTTGGGTGGAAGTAGAATTTAACGTCTCTTTTCCAGGTTTTGATCATTAGCAGGTATCGGTCTAATTCCGCTCTGCATGCATTTTTAGGTGTTTTACATTGCACACTGAGGATATTGTTTGCAGAAGTCTACATGCAGAGTCTCAATTTGGTGTTTGTCCCATTTTGCACCGCAGTGAGGCCCCCGTGTTCGCACCGGCTCTCGACCCGAAAACTGCCCCTCCGCCCTGCCGGAAGCTGGGGCCATTTAAAGTCATGAGGAGAATAAACAAGGTGTGTTACAGGTTACAACTTCCTAAGTATTATCGTATTAACCCCTCGTTTCATGTGTCTCTCCTCAGGCCGGTGGTGGCTGGTCCCCTTCAAGAAGGTGAGGTACCTGAGGTCCCTCCACCCCCTCTGGACATCGAGGGGTCCCCGGCGTACATGTGGCATTCTGGATTCGAGACGCCGGGTGAAGGGATACTTCCGGCGCCGACAGAGATGGCCGACTCGCTTCGCGTTCCTAGGAATCTATGCAGTGTTTTTTTTTGTTACGTGTTATTTCTTACATTAGAGTACCCCAGGTCATCTTAGGTTTAATTACATACAGTCGAGAAGAACTACTGAATATAATATCAGCGTCAACTCACCATCAGTACTACCAAGAATATGTTTTTCGCGACGCGGATCCTGTGTTCTGCCTTACAAACAGGACAACGGAATGGATCCCATGCAGCGACCCAAAAAAAACGACTCCGAAAAAGAGGGAAACGAGGCTGTCTTCTGGTCAGACTCCGGAGACGGGCACATCGTGCACCACTCCCTAGCATTCTTCTCGCCAATGTCCAGTCTCTTGACAACAAGGTTGATGAAATCCGAGCAAGGGTAGCATTCCAGAGGGACATTAGAGACTGTAACGTTCTTTGCTTCACGGAAACATGGCTCACTGGAGAGACGCTATCCGAGGCGGTGCAGCCAGCGGGTTTCTCCACGCATCGCGCCGACAGAAATAAACATCTTTCTGGTAAGAAGAGGGGCGGGGGTGTATGCCTTATGGCTAACGAGACATGGTGTGATGAAAGAAACATACAGGAACTCAAATCCTTCTGTTCACCTGATTTAGAATTCCTCACAATCAAATGTAGACCGCATTATCCTGCAAGAGAATTCTCTTCGATTATAATCACAGCCGTATATATCCCCCCCCCCAAGCAGACACATCGATGGCTCTGAACGAACTTTATTTGACTCTTTGCAAACTGGAATCCATTTATCCGGAGGCTGCATTCATTGTAGCTGGGGATTTTAACAAGGCTAATCTGAAAACAAGACTCCCTAAATTTGATCAGCATATCGATTGCGCAACCAGGGATGGAAAAACCCTGGATCATTGTTACTCTAACTTCCGCGACGCATATAAGGCCCTGCCCCACGACTCCATTTTGTTGATCCCTGCCTACAGACAGAAACTAAAACAAGAGGCTCCCACGCTGAGGTCTGTCCAACGCTGGTCCGACCAAAGCTGACTCCACACTCCAAGACTGCTTCCATCACGTGGACTGGGATATAATTCGTATTGCGTCAGATAACAATATTGACGAATACGCTGATTCGGTGTGCGAGTTCATTAGAACGTGCGTTGAAGATGTCGTTCCCATAGCAACGATTAAAACATTCCCTCACCAGAAAACGTGGATTGATGGCAGCATTCGCGTGAAGCTGAAAGCGTGAACCACTGCTTTTAATCCGGGCAAGGTGACTGGTAACATGACCGAATACAAACAGTGCAGCTATTCCCTCCGCAAGGCTATCAAACAAGCTAAGCGTCAGTACAGAGACAAAGTAGAATCTCAATTCAACGGCTCAGACACAAATGGCATGTGGCAGGGTCTACAGTCAATCACGGACTAAAAGAAGAAATCCAGCCCAGTCAAGGACCAGGATGTCTTGCTCCCAGGCAGACTAAATAACTTTTTTGCCTGCTTTGAGGACAATACAGTGCCACTGACACGGCCTGCAACAAAAACATGCGGCCTCTCCTTCACTGCAGCCGAGGTGAGTAAGACATTTAAACGTGTTAACCCTAACAAGGCTGCAGGCCCAGACGGCATCCCCAGCCGTGCCCTCAGAGCATGCGCAGACCAGCTGGCTGGTGTGTTTACGGACATATTCAATCAATCCCTATACCAGTCTGCTGTTCCCACATGCTTCAAGAGGGCCACCATTGTTCCTGTTCCCAAGAAAGCTAAGGTAACTGACTACCGCCCCGTAGCACTCACTTCCGTCATCATGAAGTGCTTTGAGAGACTAGTCAAGGACCATATCACCTCCACCCTACCTGACACCCTAGACCCACTCCAATTTGCTTACCGCCCAAATAGGTCCACAGACGATGCAATCTCAACCACACTGCACACTGCCCTAACCCATCTGGACAAGAGGAATACCTATGTGAGAATGCTGTTCATCGACTACAGCTCAGCATTCAACACCATAGTACCCTCCAAGCTCATCATCAAGCTCGAGACCCTGGGTCTCGACCCCGCCCTGTGCAACTGGGTACTGGACTTCCTGACGGGCCGCCCCCCAGGTGGTGAGGGTAGGAAAACACATCTCCACTTCGCTGATCCACAACACTGTGGCCCCACAGGGGTGCATTCGCAGCCCTCTCCTGTACTCCATGTTCACTTACGACTGCGTGGCCACGCACGCCTCCAACTCAATCATCAACTTTGCGGACGACACTACAGTGGTAGGCTTGATTACCAACAACGATGAGACGGCCTACAGAGAGGAGGTGAGGGCCGTCGGCGTGTGGTGTCAGGAAAATAACCTCACACTCAACGTCAACAAAACAAAGGAGATGATCATGGACATCAGGAAACAGCAGAGGGGGCACCCCCCTATCCATATTGAACGGACAGTAGTGAAGAAGGTGGAAAGTTTTAAGTTCCTCGCGTACACATCACAGACAAACTGAAATGGTCCACCCACACAGACAGCGTCGTGTATTAGTGTCCAGTGTTGTTTTTGTGTGGTTTAGATCCGGGAACATCACAGTAGGTGTGAGCAGAGCATGTTGAGCATCTGATGCATACCTCTTAGGATGCAGAATGGGCGGGTGTAATGGAGGTTGGGCCTGTTGCGATGCTCACGGCCTGTGCATATGTCCTGCTGTCATGTTGAGGTCCGGGGGTTAGGGGGTGAGCAAAAGAGGTCTGATATGTGACCAAGGTTTGTTTAGGGTGATCTTAGCTGGTTGGGGTGTGGCTGTTGATGCTGTGTTCTGGGTGTAGACCCTCTTGGTGTGGGTTCAATCAGTGCAGTTCCTTCAGGAGGGGCTCTTGCAGGTCTGGGAGGGGGTCTCTCTGGCCTGGAATGGGGTCTCGCTGGTCTGGGAGGGGGTCTCGCTGGTCAGGGCTGGGTGTCCGTTGCTCTGTTGCTCCTGTGTGAGGTGCTGGGACTGCGGTTGAGAGTGACGTCCTTCAGGGTCCTGGCAAAATTTGGTATCGGTGTCTTGTACAGGTGGACCTGGTCGTAAAGGCTGTTCAAGTCCAGGGTGGAGTGGAGTGGTGAGTCAGGTAGACATTAGGTTTTGAGGCACAGTCTAGCGAAATGCTTGCATTCACCTGCTGTATGGTGGCAGGGGGAAAGTATTTTTTGTGGTAGCAGGGTGGAGATAACCACTTTTGCATTGTGGAAAGTGAAAGAAGCTTTTTCAATCACTCTCTTGAGTGCTGTGGCCACCCTTTCCTGCTTGGCCCTCAGGTCATTTGTGCCTCTGTGAATTATGATGTGGCTGAGTGATTCTAGTCTGTCCTCTGACAACAGCTCCAGGACATGCCTAGTGTTTGGGCACCACTTTGTATTTCAGAAAAAGTTTATCGTCTTGAATGAGTCAATGAGGAGCACAATCTCTGGCTTTTGTGTGTCCTCAGTGAATGTGGGGAGGGGGGGGGTTGTCAAGAGAGCTATCAGGGGAGCTGAAAAAGAGAGAGAGAGAGAGAGAGAGAGAGAGAGAGAGAGAGAGAGAGAGAGAGAGAGAGAGAGAGAGAGAGAGAGAGAGAGAGAGAGAGAGAGAGTAAAAAAAAAACATTGAATGAGTAGCTGTGTCCAAACATTTTGACTGGTACTGGACATACGTACAAAAATAACATAACATATACAGATAAATAGATACAGAAAAGAAGACAGAGAAGGTAATTTGAAAACAGTCTGGCACATAGAGACTACTCATGTAGGAGACTAGACACGTACCATTTACCACATATAACCTAATGTTTATTTACAATTTAATTATATTTTCTTTTGTGCCAAACTTCATCTAAATGTTCCGCAAATGGAAATACACAATGGACAACAACAACAAAAAAACATTTCAGTTACTCCTCATTGCTCAGCCACATAAAGCCAGGGTCTATCTGGAATAGGAACAAGTGTATATCAGTTACTCCTCATTGCTCAGCCACATAAAGCCAGGGTCTATCTGGAATAGGAACAAGTGTATATCAGTTACTCCTCATTGCTCAGCCACATAAAGCCAGGGTCTATCTGGAATAGGAACAAGTGTATATCAGTTACTCCTCATTGCTCAGCCACATAAAGCCAGGGTCTATCTGGAATAGGAACAAGTGTATATCAGTTACTCCTCATTGCTCAGCCACATAAAGCCAGGGTCTATCTGGAATAGGAACAAGTGTATATCAGTTACTCCTCATTGCTCAGCCACATAAAGCCAGGGTCTATCTGGAATAGGAACAAGTGTATATCAGTTACTCCTCATTGCTCAGCCACATAAAGCCAGGGTCTATTTGGAATAGGAACAAGTGTATATCAGTTACTCCTCATTGCTCAGCCACATAAAGCCAGGGTCTATCTGGAATAGGAACAAGTGTATATCATGGTAGTAAAGGGCAAAGGAAATGAGTTTCATTCTCTATTTCTTCGAGGTCACAATAGTTACATAGTCTTTCCACTTCCATTTCACCTCGACCTGTTTCAATACGCAGTGGCAATAACCCTGATCTTACCTGTACCTGTGCACATAGCGATCTCTTGCTTTTAGGTAGGTTATACATAATATATATCTAACACACCAATTCACCCTGAATCAATCCAAAGGTTCTCAATTTGGGTTTATGATTAAACTCTTCCACCCATTTCTTTCCGTTAACTTATCTATCAGACCACCGTTTTATCATCAACGTAATGATGGTGTTGGAGTCGTGCCTGACCATGCAGTCATGAGTGAACAGGGAGTACAGGAGGGGACTGAGCACGCATCCCTGAGGGGCCCGTGGGTTGAGGATGAGCGGATGTGTTGTTACCTCTCCTTACCACCTGGGAGCAGCCCGTCAGGTAGTCCAGGATCCAGTTGCAGAGGGAGGTGTTTAGTCCCAGGGTCCTTAGCTTAGTGATGAGCTTTGAGGGCACTATGGTGATGAACACTGAACTGTAGTCAATGAACAGCATTCTCACATAGGTGTTCCTTTTGTCCAGGTGGGAAAGGGCAGTGTGGAGTGCAATAGAGATTATTGTTATTATAATAATTATTATATATATAATTATTATTATATAATAATAATTATTGCTATTTCTGACTTTCGTGACTCTACTTGGCTTGAAAATGTTTCTATGTTTCTGTAAGGATGTAATGTCAAGGAGAATGTAATGTAATGGAGGCGAAATACAGCTCATTGAGTGCGGTTTTAGTGCCAGCATCGGTCTGCGGTGGTATGTAGACAGCTATGAAAAGTACAGATGAAACCTCTTTATGTAGATGGTGTGGTCCACAGCTTATCATGAGATACTCAAGCGAGCAAAACCTCAAAACTTCCTTAGATATCATGCACTAGATGTTGTTTACATAAATTCATAGGCCCCCACCCCGTGTCTTACCAGAGGCTGCTGTTCTGTCCTGCCGATGGAGTGTATAACCAGCCAGCTGTACTTAATGTCGTCGTTTAGCCACGACTGGGTGAAACATAAGATATTACAGTTTTTAGTGTCCCGTTGGTAGGATTCGTCAAATGTATTTTCCAGAGATTGAACATTAACTAGCATGACAGAAGGCAAGGGCAGATTAGCCACTCGTCGCCTGATCCTCACAAGGCACCCTGATCTCTTTCCATTAAATCTCAGTTTCCTTCTCTACTGAATAACGGGGATCTGGGCCTGGTCGGGGGTCTGTATTATATCCCGTCCGACTCATTGAAGAACTCTTCGTCCAGTTTGAGGTGAGCAATCACAGCTCTGATGTCCAGAGGCTCTTTTCGGTCATAAGAGACGGTAGCAGCATCATTACGTACAAAACAAGTTACGAACAACGCGAAACAACACGAAAAAAAAAGAATATGGTTGGATAAGCCTTCCCCCTTGGGCGACATTCCTATCACAGAAGCAGCGCAAACTGGCTCTAACCAACGTCAATAGTGAAGAGGCAACTCCGGGATTCTGGCCTTCTAGGCAGAGTTCCTCTGTCCAGTCTCAACGTCAACAGTGAAGCGGCGACTCCGGGATTCTGGCCTTCTAGGCAGAGTTCCTCTGTCCAGTCTCAACGTCAATAGTGAAGAGGCGACTCCGGGATTCTGGCCTTCTAGGCAGAGTTCCTCTGTCCAGTCTCAACGTCAACAGTGAAGCGGCGACTCCGGGATGCTGGCCTTCTAGGCAGAGTTCCTCTGTCCAGTCTCAACGTCAACAGTGAAGCGGCGACTCCGGGATTCTGGCCTTCTAGGCAGAGTTCCTCTGTCCAGTCTCAACGTCAATAGTGAGGAGGCGACTTCGGGATGCTGTCCATCTAGGCAGAGTTCCTCTGTCCAGTGTCTGTATTCTTTTTCCCATCTTAATATTTTATTTTTATTAGCCAGTCTGAGATATGGCTTTTTCTTTGCAACTCTGCCTAGAAGACCTGCTATCCGCTATTGGCACTTTCTTTCTCTGATAAATTAGACTCCATGCTCTTCTCACCACTGTGTAGATTTCAACTGGAGTCCATATGTTTTAGTGGTTAAGTGTTTCTGTTATTGCTGTTCAAGGTAGATAGCCAGCTAAATGCATACCTAGGCTGGCCAGATTACTCGCCACACATTCCGTATATAGCCATGTTATTACCTGGTACTTCCTGTATATAGCCATGTTATTACCTGGTACTCCCTGTATATAACCATGTTATTACCTCCCTGTATATATATCCATGTTATTACCTGGTACCCCCTGTATATAGCCATGTTATTACCTGGTACTCCCTGTATATAACCATGTTATTACCTGGTACTCCCTGTATATAGCCATGTTATTACCTGGTACTCCCTGTATATAGCCAT
>NC_068439.1:2965048-3028172 GCF_023373465.1 Oncorhynchus keta | reverse complement strand
TGTCTCATTACGCACACCTGGTTCCCATTCCCTGTAATTAGTAACTGTTCATATGTGTCCTCTGTTCACCGTTGTCTTGTCTCATTACGCACACCTGGTTCCCATTCCCTGTAATTAGTAACTGTTCATATGTGTCCTCTGTTCACCGTTGTCTTGTCTCATTACGCACACCTGGTTCCCATTCCCTGTAATTAGTAACTGTTCATATGTGTCCTCTATTCACCGTTGTCTTGTCGGTTATTGTTCCCAGATCCGTTGGTGTTCTGAGTACCTGTGCTTTCTTGTTTAGGATTTCCCGCTGCGTGTATTGTGTACTTGTTATTATGGGTCTCGTCCCGTGTATTGTTATTACTGGTCTCGTCCTGTGTGTAGTTATTACGGGTCTCGTCCCGTGTGTAGTTATTACGGGTCTCGTCCTGTGTGTTGTTATTACGGGTCTCGTCCTGTGTATCGTCATTACGGGTCTCGTCCTGTGTATTGTCATTATGGGTCTCGTCCTGTGTATCGTCATTATGGGTCTCGTCCCGTGTATTGTTATTACGGGTCTCGTCCTGTGTGTAATTATTACGGGTCTCGTCCCGTGTGTAGTTATTACGGGTCTCGTCCTGTGTGTAGTTATTACGGGTCTCGTCCTGTGTATTGTCATTACGGGTCTCGTCCTGTGTGTAGTTATTACGGGTCTCGTCCTGTGTGTAGTTATTACGGGTCTCGTCCCGTGTATTGTTATTACGGGTCTCGTCCTGTGTAGTTATTACGGGTCTCGTCCTGTGTAATTATTACGGGTCTCATCCTGTGTGTAGTTATTACGGGTCTCGTCCTGTGTAATTATTACGGGTCTCATCCTGTGTATTGTTATTACGGGTCTCGTCCTGTGTATTGTTATTACGGGTCTCGTCCTGTGTATTGTTATTACGGGTCTCATCCTGTGTAATTATTACGGGTCTCGTCCCGTGTATTGTTATTACTGGCCTCGTCCAGTGTATTGTTATTACGGGTCTCATCCTGTGTAATTATTACGGGTCTCATCCTGTGTGTAGTTATTACGGGTCTCGTCCTGTGTAATTATTACGGGTCTCGTCCTGTGTATTGTTATTACGGGTCTCGTCCTGTGTATTGTTATTACGGGTCTCATCCTGTGTAATTATTACGGGTCTCATCCTGTGTGTAGTTATTACGGGTCTCGTCCTGTGTGTTGTTATTACGGGTCTCGTCCTGTGTGTTGTTATTACGGGTCTCGTCCTGTGTATTGTTATTACTGGTCTCGTCCTGTGTATTGTCATTACGGGTCTCGTCCTGTGTGTAGTTATTACGGGTCTCGTCCTGTGTGTAGTTATTACGGGTCTCGTCCCGTGTATTGTTATTACGGGTCTCGTCCTGTGTAGTTATTACGGGTCTCGTCCTGTGTAATTATTACGGGTCTCATCCTGTGTGTAGTTATTACGGGTCTCGTCCTGTGTAATTATTACGGGTCTCATCCTGTGTATTGTTATTACGGGTCTCGTCCTGTGTATTGTTATTACGGGTCTCGTCCTGTGTATTGTTATTACGGGTCTCATCCTGTGTAATTATTACGGGTCTCATCCTGTGTGTAGTTATTACGGGTCTCGTCCTGTGTAATTATTACGGGTCTCATCCTGTGTATTGTTATTACTGGTCTCGTCCTGTGTGTTGTTATTACTGGTCTCGTCCTGTGTGTTGTTATTACTGGTCTCGTCCTGTGTATTGTTATTACGGGTCTCGTCCTGTGTATTGTTATTACGGGTCTCATCCTGTGTGTTGTTATTACGGGTCTCGTCCTGTGTATTGTTATTACGGGTCTCATCCTGTGTGTTGTTATTACGGGTCTCGTCCTGTGTATTGTTATTACTGGTCTCGTCCTGTGTATTGTTATTACGGGTCTCATCCTGTGTAATTATTACGGGTCTCATCCTGTGTGTAGTTATTACGGGTCTCGTCCTGTGTATTGTTATTACTGGTCTCGTCCTGTGTATTGTTATTACGGGTCTCGTCCTGTGTGTTGTTATTATGGGTCTCGTCCTGTGTGTAGTTATTACGGGTCTCGTCCTGTGTGTTGTTATTACTGGTCTCGTCCTGTGTATTGTTATTACGGGTCTCGTCCTGTGTAATTTATTACTCGTCCTGGGTCTGGTCTCGTCCTGTGTATTGTTATTACAGGTCTCGTCCTGTGTGTTGTTATTACGGGTCTCGTCCTGTGTATTGTTATTACTGGTCTCGTCCTGTGTGTTGTTATTACTGGTCTCGTCCTGTGTATTGTTATTACTGGTCTCGTCCTGTGTGTTGTTATTACGGGTCTCGTCCTGTGTATTGTTATTACGGGTCTCGTCCTGTGTGTTGTTATTACTGGTCTCGTCCTGTGTGTTGTTATTACTGGTCTCGTCCTGTGTACGGGTCTCGTCCTGTGTGTTGTTATTACTGGTCTCATCCTGTGTATTGTTATTACGGGTCTCGTCCCGTGTATTGTTATTACGGGTCTCGTCCCGTGTGTTATTACTGGTCTCATCCTGTGTACTGTTACTGGTCTCGTCCTGTGTATTGTTATTACTGGTCTCGTCCTGTGTGTTGTTATTACGGGTCTCGTCCTGTGTTGTTATTACTGGTCTCGTCCTGTGTATTGTTATTACGGGTCTCTTCCCGTGTATTGTTATTACGGGTCTCGTCCTGTGTATTGTTATTACTGGTCTCGTCCTGTGTGTTGTTATTACTGGTCTCGTCCTGTGTATTGTTATTACTGGTCTCGTCCTGTGTAGTGTTATTAAGGGTCTCGTCCTGTGTGTTGTTATTACGGGTCTCGTCCTGTGTGTTGTTATTACGGGTCTCGTCCTGTGTGTTGTTATTACTGGTCTCGTCCTGTGTATTGTTATTACGGGTCTCGTCCTGTGTGTTGTTATTACGGGTCTCGTCCTGTGTATTGTTATTACGGGTCTCGTCCCGTGTATTGTTATTACGGGTCTCGTCCTGTGTGTTGTTATTACTGGTCTCGTCCTGTGTATTGTTATTACTGGTCTCGTCCTGTGTATTGTTATTACTGGTCTCGTCCCGTGTATTGTTATTACTGGTCTCGTCCTGTGTATTGTTATTACGGGTCTCGTCCTGTGTATTGTCATTACGGGTCTCGTCCTGTGTATTGTTATTACAGGTCTCGTCCTGTGTATTGTTATTACTGGTCTCGTCCTGTGTGTTGTTATTACTGGTCTCGTCCTGTGTATTGTTATTACTGGTCTCGTCCTGTGTAGTTATTACGGGTCTCGTCCTGAGTATTGTTATTACGGGTCTCGTCCCGTGTATTGTTATTACGGGTCTCGTCCTGTGTATTGTTATTACGGGTCTCGTCCTGTGTAATTATTACTGGTCTCGTCCTGTGTATTGTTATTACGGGTCTCGTCCTGAGTATTGTTATTACTGGTCTCGTCCCGTGTGTTGTTATTACGGGTCTCGTCCTGTGTATTGTTATTACTGGTCTCGTCCTGTGTGTAGTTATTACGGGTCTCGTCCTGTGTAGTTATTACGGGTCTCGTCCTGAGTATTGTTATTACGGGTCTCGTCCTGTGTGTTGTTATTACTGGTCTCGTCCTGTGTATTGTTATTACTGGTCTCGTCCTGTGTATTGTTATTACTGGTCTCGTCCTGTGTAATTATTACTGGTCTCGTCCTGTGTATTGTTATTACTGGTCTCGTCCCGTGTATTGTTATTACTGGTCTCGTCCTGTGTGTTGTTATTACTGGTCTCGTCCTGTGTATTGTTATTACTGGTCTCGTCCTGTGTGTTGTTATTACGGGTCTCGTCCTGTGTATTGTTATTACTGGTCTCGTCCTGTGTGTTGTTATTACTGGTCTCGTCCTGTGTGTTGTTATTACTGGTCTCGTCCTGTGTATTGTTATTACTGGTCTCGTCCTGTGTGTTGTTATTACTGGTCTCGTCCTGTGTATTGTTATTACGGGTCTCGTCCTGTGTATTGTTATTACTGGTCTCGTCCTGTGTATTGTTATTACTGGTCTCGTCCTGTGTGTTGTTATTACTGGTCTCGTCCTGTGTATTGTTATTACTGGTCTCGTCCTGTGTGTTGTTATTACTGGTCTCGTCCTGTGTGTAGTTATTACGGGTCTCGTCCTGTGTATTGTTATTACTGGTCTCGTCCTGTGTATTGTTATTACTGGTCTCGTATTGTGTGTTGTTATTACTGGTCTCGTCCTGTGTGTTGTTATTACGGGTCTCGTCCTGTGTATTGTTATTACTGGTCTCGTCCTGTGTATTGTTATTACGGGTCTCGTCCTGTGTATTGTTATTACTGGTCTCGTCCTGTGTGTTGTTATTACGGGTCTCGTCCTGTGTGTTGTTATTACTGGTCTCGTCCTGTGTGTTGTTATTACGGGTCTCGTCCTGTGTGTTGTTATTACGGGTCTCGTCCTGTGTAGTTATTACGGGTCTCGTCCTGTGTGTTGTTATTACGGGTCTCGTCCTGTGTATTGTTATTACTGGTCTCGTCCTGTGTGTTGTTATTACGGGTCTCGTCCTGTGTGTTGTTATTACGGGTCTCGTCCTGTGTAGTTATTACGGGTCTCGTCCTGTGTAATTATTACGGGTCTCATCCTGTGTGTAGTTATTACGGGTCTCGTCCTGTGTATTGTTATTACGGGTCTCGTCCTGTGTGTTGTTATTACGGGTCTCGTCCTGTGTGTTGTTATTACGGGTCTCGTCCTGTGTATTGTTATTACTGGTCTCGTATTGTGTATTGTTATTACGGGTCTCGTCCTGTGTATTGTTATTACTGGTCTCGTCCTGTGTGTTGTTATTACGGGTCTCGTCCTGTGTGTTGTTATTACGGGTCTCGTCCTGTGTATTGTTATTACGGGTCTCGTCCTGTGTATTGTTATTACGGGTCTCGTCCTGTGTAATTATTACGGGTCTCATCCTGTGTAATTATTACGGGTCTCATCCTGTGTGTAGTTATTACGGGTCTCGTCCTGTGTATTGTTATTACGGGTCTCGTCCTGTGTGTAGTTATTACGCGTCTCGTCCTGTGTGTAGTTATTATGGGTCTCGTCCTGTGTGTAGTTATTACGGGTCTCATCCCGTGTATTGTTATTACGGGTCTCATCCTGTGTGTAGTTATTACGGGTCTCGTCCTGTGTATTGTTATTACGGGTCTCGTCCTGTGTGTAGTTATTACGCGTCTCGTCCTGTGTATTGTCATTATGGGTCTCGTCCCGTGTATTGTCATTACGGGTCTCGTCCCGTGTATTGTCATTACGGGTCTCATCCTGTGTATTGTCATTACGGGTCTCGTCCCGTGTATTGTCATTACGGGTCTCGTCCTGTGTATTGTTATTACGGGTCTCGTCCTGTGTATTGTCATTATGGGTCTCGTCCCGTGTATTGTCATTACGGGTCTCGTCCCGTGTGTTGTTATTACTGGTCTCGTCCTGTGTGTTGTCATTACGGGTCTCATCCTGTGTATTGTCATTACGGGTCTCGTCCCGTGTATTGTTATTACGGGTCTCGTCCTGTGTATTGTTATTACTGGTCTCGTCCTGTGTATTGTTATTACTGGTCTCGTCCTGTGTGTTGTTATTACGGGTCTCGTCCTGTGTATTGTTATTACTGGTCTCGTCCTGTGTATTGTTATTACTGGTCTCGTCCTGTGTGTTGTTATTACGGGTCTCGTCCTGTGTATTGTTATTACTGGTCTCGTCCTGTGTATTGTTATTACAGGTCTCGTCCTGTGTAGTGTTATTACGGGTCTCGTCCTGTGTATTGTTATTATGGGTCTCATCCTGTGTGTAGTTATTACGGGTCTCGTCCTGTGTGTTGTTATTACTGGTCTCGTCCTGTGTATTGTTATTACGGGTCTCGTCCTGTGTGTTGTTATTACGGGTCTCGTCCTGTGTGTTGTTATTACGGGTCTCGTCCTGTGTAGTTATTACGGGTCTCGTCCTGTGTAATTATTACGGGTCTCATCCTGTGTGTAGTTATTACGGGTCTCGTCCTGTGTATTGTTATTACGGGTCTCGTCCTGTGTATTGTTATTACGGGTCTCGTCCTGTGTAATTATTACGGGTCTCATCCTGTGTAATTATTACGGGTCTCATCCTGTGTGTAGTTATTACGGGTCTCGTCCTGTGTATTGTTATTACGGGTCTCGTCCTGTGTGTAGTTATTACGCGTCTCGTCCTGTGTGTAGTTATTATGGGTCTCGTCCTGTGTGTAGTTATTACGGGTCTCATCCCGTGTATTGTTATTACGGGTCTCATCCTGTGTGTAGTAAGGGAATACCCCTGTATTGGACAAAAATGAATGGCAAGTCATTGGCATCGGACAAACCATATACACATTGGCCAATACCACCCAATTCGGCGTTGATTCATGCAAAGTGTATTGCAAATGCCATATGGTAATTGCCAGTTGTAACACTTTAAAAATTCAACAGGGGGCAAATGCGCTCCACCGGGGTTTTTCATATTGGAGATGTAACCCAAGTCAATGTCCAAAAGTAAAATTTTGAAAAATGAAATTTTTTTCAAAAACTTATCACCCCTTAAAAAAGTGCTTTCTGGACCGTTTTTCGAAATTCTTTCGATTTTTTGTCAATTACACATGTGTAAGAACTGTATGAATATACTTTTGTCCAATTTTATTATCATATTTTTTTATATATTTTTTTAAATTGTGCATAAGGATTTTTTTTGTGGGCCAAATGACGTAAGAAATTTGACATGCTCAAAAATCCTGCAGAAATGCAAAATTGACTGGCCTGATGAACTCGGGATGGCCGGGCAGTGATAGTTGTTCCTTTCCATCACTCGTTGTGTTGACTTCATCATGTCCATTTTGTGATGTTTTTTCACTATATAATCATATTGCAAGTGCACGTGCATTTGCAATATGTTTCAATGTGCATTTACCATATGAAATTTGACCTTGCTCAAAATGCAAAATTGACTGGTCTGATGAACACAGGATGGCCGAGCAGTGAGAGTTGTACCTTTCCATCACTCGTTGTGTTGATTTCATCATGTCCATTTGTTTATGTTTTCTCACTTTTGCAAAGTCACTGTGCATTTGCAATATGGTTCAATGGGCAGGTACCATCACGAATTTGTCATGCTATAAAAATCCTGCAGGAATGTGAAATTGACTGGCCTGATGAACACAGGATGGCCTGGCAGTGATAGTTGTTCCTTTCCATCACTCGTTGTGTTGATTTCATCATGTCCATTAGGTGATGTTTTTCACTATAGAATCATATTGCAAATGCACGTGCATTGTTGTGCAACTGGTAACCCAAAAATAAAAATATGGTTGTAAATGCATTTACCGGTCATTCTGATATTAATGCTCGCTATGGGAACACAGGATGGCCGGGCAGTGATAGTTGTACATTTCCATCACTCGTTGTGTTGATTTCATCATGTCCATTAGGTGATGTTTTTACACTATAGAATCATATTGCAAGTGCGCGCGCATTTGCAATATGTTTCAATGTGCATTTACCATATGAAATTTGACATGCTCAAAAATGCTAAATTGACTGGTCTGATGGACACAGGATGGCCGAGCAGTGATAGTTGTACATTTCCATCACTCGTTGTGTTGATTTCATCATGTCCATTAGGTGATGTTTTTTCACTATAGAATCATATTGCAAATGCACGTGCATTGTTGTGCAACTGGTAACCCAAAAATAAAAATATGGTTGTAAATGCATTTACCGGTCATTCTGATATTAATGCTCGCTATGGGAACACAGGATGGCCGGGCAGTGATAGTTGTACATTTCCATCACTCGTTGTGTTGATTTCATCATGTCCATTAGGTGATGTTTTTACACTATAGAATCATATTGCAAGTGCGCGCGCATTTGCAATATGTTTCTATGTGCATTTACCATATGAAATTTGACATGCTCAAAAATGCAAAATTGACTGGTCTGATGGACACAGGATGGCCGAGCAGTGATAGTTGTACATTTCCATCACTCGTTGTGTTGATTTCATCATGTCCATTAGGTGATGTTTTTTCACTATAGAATCATATTGCAAATGCACGTGCATTGTTGTGCAACTGGTAACCCAAAAATAAAAATATGGTTGTAAATGCATTTACCGGTCATTCTGATATTAATGCTCGCTATGGGAACACAGGATGGCCGGGCAGTGATAGTTGTACATTTCCATCACTCGTTGTGTTGATTTCATCATGTCCATTAGGTGATGTTTTTACACTATAGAATCATATTGCAAGTGCGCGCGCATTTGCAATATGTTTCAATGTGCATTTACCATATGAAATTTGACATGCTCAAAAATGCAAAATTGACTTGTCTGATGGACACAGGATGGCCGAGCAGTGATAGTTGTACATTTCCATCACTCGTTGTGTTGATTTCATCATGTCCATTAGGTGATGTTTTTTCACTATAGAATCATATTGCAAATGCACGTGCATTGTTGTGCAACTGGTAACCCAAAATAAAAATATGGTTGTAAATGCATTTACCGGTCATTCTGATATTAATGCTCGCTATGGGAACACAGGATGGCCGGGCAGTGATAGTTGTACATTTCCATCACTCGTTGTGTTGATTTCATCATGTCCATTAGGTGATGTTTTTACACTATAGAATCATATTGCAAGTGCGCGCGCATTTGCAATATGTTTCAATGTGCATTTACCATATGAAATTTGACATGCTCAAAAATGCAAAATTGACTGGTCTGATGGACACAGGATGGCCGAGCAGTGATAGTTGTACATTTCCATCACTCGTTGTGTTGATTTCATCATGTCCATTAGGTGATGTTTTTTCACTATAGAATCATATTGCAAATGCACGTGCATTGTTGTGCAACTGGTAACCCAAAAATAAAAATATGCTTGTAAATGCATTTACCGGTCATTCTGATATTAATGCTCGCTATGGGAACACAGGATGGCCGGGCAGTGATAGTTGTACATTTCCATCACTCGTTGTGTTGATTTCATCATGTCCATTAGGTGATGTTTTTACACTATAGAATCATATTGCAAGTGCGCGCATTTGCAATATGTTTCAATGTGCATTTACCATATGAAATTTGACATGCTCAAAAATGCAAAATTGACTGGTCTGATGGACACAGGATGGCCGAGCAGTGATAGTTGTACATTTCCATCACTCGTTGTGTTGATTTCATCATGTCCATTAGGTGATGTTTTTCACTATAGAATCATATTGCAAATGCACGTGCATTGTTGTGCAACTGGTAACCCAAAAATAAAAATATGCTTGTAAATGCATTTACCGGTCATTCTGATATTAATGCTCGCTATGGGAACACAGGGTGGCCGGGCAGTGATAGTTGTACATTTCCATCACTCGTTGTGTTGATTTCATCATGTCCATTAGGTGATGTTTTTACACTATAGAATCATATTGCAAGTGCGCGCGCATTTGCAATATGTTTCAATGTGCATTTACCATATGAAATTTGACATGCTCAAAAATGCAAAATTGACTGGTCTGATGGACACAGGATGGCCGAGCAGTGATAGTTGTACATTTCCATCACTCGTTGTGTTGATTTCATCATGTCCATTAGGTGATGTTTTTTCACTATAGAATCATATTGCAAATGCACGTGCATTGTTGTGCAACTGGTAACCCAAAAATAAAAATATGGTTGTAAATGCATTTACCGGTCATTCTGATATTAATGCTCGCTATGGGAACACAGGATGGCCGGGCAGTGATAGTTGTACATTTCCATCACTCGTTGTGTTGATTTCATCATGTCCATTAGGTGATGTTTTTACACTATAGAATCATATTGCAAGTGCGCGCGCATTTGCAATATGTTTCAATGTGCATTTACCATATGAAATTTGACATGCTCAAAAATGCAAAATTGACTGGTCTGATGGACACAGGATGGCCGAGCAGTGATAGTTGTACATTTCCATCACTCGTTGTGTTGATTTCATCATGTCCATTAGGTGATGTTTTTTTCACTATAGAATCATATTGCAAATGCACGTGCATTGTTGTGCAACTGGTAACCCAAAAATAAAAATATGCTTGTAAATGCATTTACCGGTCATTCTGATATTAATGCTCGCTATGGGAACACAGGATGGCCGAGCAGTGATAGTTGTACATTTCCATCACTCGTTGTGTTGATTTCATCATGTCCATTAGGTGATGTTTTTTCACTATAGAATCATATTGCAAATGCACGTGCATTGTTGTGCAACTGGTAACCCAAAAATAAAAATATGGTTGTAAATGCATTTACCGGTCATTCTGATATTAATGCTCGCTATGGGAACACAGGATGGCCGGGCAGTGATAGTTGTACATTTCCATCACTCGTTGTGTTGATTTCATCATGTCCATTAGGTGATGTTTTTACACTATAGAATCATATTGCAAGTGCGCGCGCATTTGCAATATGTTTCAATGTGCATTTACCATATGAAATTTGACATGCTCAAAAATGCAAAATTGACTGGTCTGATGGACACAGGATGGCCGAGCAGTGATAGTTGTACATTTCCATCACTCGTTGTGTTGATTTCATCATGTCCATTTGTTTATGTTTTCTCACTTTTGCAAAGTCACTGTGCATTTGCAATATGGTTCAATGGGCAGGTACCATCACGAATTTGTCATGCTATAAAAATCCTGCAGGAATGTGAAATTGACTGGCCCGATGAACTCGGGATAGCTGGGCAGTGATTCTGGTTCATCTCCATGGCTCGTTAGGGTTGATTTCAGAATGTCACTTTTGGTGATGTTCCCTCTCCGTTTAAACATATTGCTAATGTACAAAAGTCAACTAGCAAGTCAGTGTCCATCAGTCAATTAGATGTCATTTTGACACCAAACTGATACCAATTGACACCAAACCCACTTTTTCCAACTCATTTAGAAGCCAACTATCACATATGTCAGAGCAGGCCCATAATTCACAGCGCCATTAGTTTAAACATAATAAAACGTAAAACACATAGTTACGTTCTAGCTGCGGGTCCAGGTCAGACATTATGTGAAGGCCTATGTGAGGCGACCCCGAATCCCGAGTTTCGGCTCGATAGGTCCTTCGGTGCCCGAGTAAAACCCTAATTGGTGCTGAAAATCCACTTTTTCCATGCCTTGCTATGGGGTCCTTCAATGAGCTATCGGACCGAAACGTTGGGGTCCGTCTCTATGGGCCGAGCCGGTTCCAATGCACCTAGTCTTGTGTCTCTGAGACTTTTCTAAATGTCGCCACTTTCGTAATGGTCAAAATGAATTGAAGTCATTGCAAATGTACGAGGCTATTTCTCGGTCCGAGAACCTTCTAGAGCCACCTAACTCACCACGCACTATCGACCCGAGGTCTAGAACAGGTTTCTAAAGTTTCGAACTCTAGGTCTGACGGTTCTTTTTAGCTCGAACAAAGCTAACTATTGGAGGCACTGTCTGTCTCTACAAACCCCAATACGTCCCTCCTTCCAAGTTGTGTGTCTGTGTGATTTAGTTTTCCTTTGAAATTTTATGGGAAAAATGACTGATTTACAGTTCATGGGGGTTGCCTAATCACACATATGAAGTTTTGGACAGATCTGACTTTTTAACCCCTCGAAACAGCCCCTGAGACACCAATTAAGGCACTTCCGGTTGGCACAGGAAGCTATAAGTCAACATATATCCTCACTGGGCTATGCTTTTACAGAATCCTGTGTTTTAAGTCCTTACGTTAAGAATTGACTGATTTACACAGGGTTGAATGCACTATGTCTATCAAACTGCAGGCAGGTAATGGAAAAACACTTTTAGGGTGATTTTAACCACTTCCGGTTGGTCCAGGAAGCTTAGAATCAACACAGGTAGACCTCACACTGGCCTGATGGACTGTTACCAAAGACAGGTTCATACGGCATTCATAACCCATATAGACTTCAGGTTGAATTTAGGGGTAAAGGCAATGTATTCCTATGGGGAGAGAAGTCAATGCAAACTCTTTGAAGTAAACACCTTCTTTTAACTATTAAGGGTTAATGCCACACGGTCAACGTTAGGCTTGCACGGATCGGAAGGACCTTAGGAACATACCTGAGGTCGAATTGTGCTTCTCACCCTAACGGTTCTCTCACTGTCACCCAAAAGCAAATGACGTTGTGGGGCAGGCTTCATTTTGGGCCTACTTTTCTAATGGTCGCTGCGCTCAGACCGAGCGAGCTACGGTCAAGCGGGATATCTCGTTGAACTCGGCACGGCCTAGACATTATGTTTATGCCATTGCCTGCTCTCTGTGTCTTTAAGAACCACACTTTTCACTCCATCCTTGCTGTGTGTGCGTGTGAGAGCTTTTCTTTGACATCTGCTGGGAGAAATGACTGATTTACAGTTTAGGAGGGTTACCTGGTCACACATATGAAGTTTTGGAGAGATGTGACTTTTCTAACCCTTCAAAACAGACAGTGTGACCCAATTAAAGGCACTTCCGGTTGGCACAGGAAGCTATAAGTAAACACATGTCTTGATTGACATAAACACTTACAGAATCCTGAGTTTTAAGTCTTTAAGTTAAGAATTGACTGATCTATGATCTACACAGTGTTGAATGCAGTCATTTTCACCTTTGAAGGTTATGTACATCAAAACTCCTTTTGGGTCAATCTAACCACTTCCGGTTGCTCCAGGAAGCTTAGAATCGACACAGGTAGACCTCATAGTGGTCTGATGGACTGTCATAGAAGACAGGTTCATAAGGCATTCATAACCCACATAGGCTTCAGGTTGAATTTAGAGGTGCAGGCAATGTATTCCTATGGGGAGAGAAGTCAATGCAAACTCTTTGATGTAAACACCTTCTTTTAACTGTTAAGGGTTAATGCCACAGGGTCAAGGTTAGGCTTGCACGGATCGGGAGGACCTTAGGAACGTACCCGAGGTCGAATTGTGCTTCTCACCCTAACGGTTCTCTCACTGTCACCCAAAAGCAAATGACATTGAGGGCCAGCCTTCCTTTGCGCCTTCTTTTTTCAAGGTCGCTGCACTCAGAGCGAGCTACGGTCAAGCGGGCGTCTCGTTGAACTCTGCACAGCCTGGAGACTATGGTGATGCCATTTTTTGTGTTGATTTCAGAATGCCATTTTGGTGATGGTCCCTCTCCGTTTAAACATATTGCTAATGTACAAAAGTCAACTAGCAAGTCAGTGTCCACTAGTCAATTAGATGTCATTCTGACACCAAACTGATACCAATTGACACCAAACCCACTTTTTCCAACTCATTTAGAAGCCAACTATCACATATGTCAGAGCAGGCCCATAATTCACAGCGCCATTAGTTTAAAACATAATAAAAACGTAAAACACATAGTTACGTTCTAGCTGCGGGTCCAGGTCAGACATTATGTGAAGGCCTATGTGAGGCGACCCCGAATCCCGAGTTTCGGCTCAATAGGTCCTTCGGTGCCCGAGTAAAACCCTAATTGGTGCTGAAAATCCACTTTTTCCATGCCTTGCTATGGGGTCCTTGAATGAGCTATCGGACCGAAACGTTGGGGTCCGTCTCTATGGCCCGAGCCGGTTTCAATGCACCTAGTCTTGTGTCTCTGAGACTTTTCTAAATGTCGCCATTTTCGTAATGGTCAAAATGAATTGAAGTCATTGCAAATGTACGAGGCTATTTCTCGGTCCGAGAACCTTCTAGAGCCACCTAACTCACCACGCACTATCGACCCGAGGTCTAGAACAGGTTTCTAAAGTTTCGAACTCTAGGTCTGACGGTTCTTTTTTAGCTCGAACAAAGCTAACTATTGGAGGCACTGTCTGTCTCTACAACCCCCAATACGTCCCTCCTTCCAAGTTGTGTGTCTGTGTGATTTAGTTTTCCTTTGAAATTTTATGGGAAAAATGACTGATTTACAGTTCATGGGGGTTGCCTAATCACACATATGAAGTTTTGGACAGATCTGACTTTTTTAACCCCTCGAAACAGCCCCTGAGACACCAATTAAGGCACTTCCGGTTGTCACAGGAAGCTATAAGTCAACACATATCCTCACTGGGCTATGCTTTTACAGAATCCTGAGTTTTAAGTCCTTACGTTAAGAATTGACTGATTTACACAGGGTTGAATGCACTATGTCTATCAAACTGCAGGCAGGTAATGGAAAAACACTTTTAGGGTGATTTTAACCACTTCCGGTTGGTCCAGGAAGCCTAGAATCAACACAGGTAGACCTCATACTGGCCTGATGGACTGTTATCAAAGACAGGTTCATACGGCATTCATAACCCATATAGACTTCAGGTTGAATTTAGGGGTGCAGGCAATGTATTCCTATGGGGAGAGAAGTCAATGCAAACTATTTGAAGTAAACACCTTCTTTTAACTATTAAGGGTTAATGCCACACGGTCAACGTTAGGCTTGCACGGATCGGAAGGACCTTAGGAACGTACCTGAGGTCGAATTGTGCTTCTCACCCTAACGGTTCTCTCACTGTCACCCAAAAGCAAATGACGTTGTGGGGCAGGCTTCATTTTGGGCCTAATTTTCTAATGGTCGCTGCGCTTAGACCGAGCGAGCTACGGTCAAGCGGGATATCTCGTTGAACTCGGCACGGCCTAGAGATTATTATGTTTATGCCATTGCCTGCTCTCTGTGTCTTTGAGAACCGCACTTTTCACTCCATCCTTGCTGTGTGTGCGTGTGAGAGATTTTCTTTGACATCTGTTGGGAGAAATGACTGATTTACAGTTCACGAGGGTTACCTAGTCACACATATGAAGTTTTGAAAAGATCTGACCTTTTTAACCCATGGAAACTGCCACTGTGACACCATTAAAGGCACTTCCGGTTGGCACAGGAAGCTATAAATAAACTCATATCATGATTGGGGTATGCCTTTACAGAATCCCGAGTTTTAAGTCTTTACGTTAAGAACTGAGTTATTTACGGAGGGTTTAGTGAGTGTGTGTTATTTCAGAAAATCATAGAAAATCACAGAAATCTCGCAGAGCTCCGCAGCACACTTTAAAAAGATTCGTAAGAACAACCTGCAACTGGATCTGTAACCGTTGAAAAAAAACACCTATCCGTGAACATCACCAAGGTGTCGTTGTACGATTTCTCTTAAATGACGATAGATAAATGGCTGGTTCTTTTTTTTATTGACACCGGAGGCTCCTTGACTTTGACGTGAAGTGGAAAAATAATTTCTCTATTTTCATTTTGGACCTTTAATCCCAGATAAATGGCCATAACTCAAAAACCGTTGAGGCCTAGACGCCATCTTGTTCGGGGCCAACTGCCCATTATGCCGCCCCTACGCTCACCGAGTTTCGGCTTCTAAATATTTTCAGTTTTCGAGATAAGGCCCCGTCGTGAATCGTGATGTTTTGTAGCAATAGCCATATGATTGCTTATGCCCTCTTGTGGGAATTTCCGGGACATGGGAAAAATGACATAAATCTTATTATTTTTGTAAAACGGAAACCGAATGTCCGACAACGTTCATTTGATGACTTCCTGGTAGGTCCGGCCCTGCCGCTCGGCCCGACGCCGTCCGCGAATTTTACAAACGATTTCGGACGTCTAGTAAGGGACCGTACATTTGCAATATGGACTTTCTCACTAACCATACAGGTACTGCCGAATTCTTCCCTTAAGGTATGTTATTACGGGTCTCGTCCTGTGTATTGTTATTACGGGTCTCGTCCTGTGTGTAGTTATTACGCGTCTCGTCCTGTGTATTGTCATTATGGGTCTCGTCCCGTGTATTGTCATTACGGGTCTCGTCCTGTGTATTGTTATTACGGGTCTCATCCTGTGTATTGTCATTACGGGTCTCGTCCCCGTGTATTGTTATTACTGGTCTCGTCCTGTGTATTGTTATTACTGGTCTCGTCCTGTGTATTGTTATTACTGGTCTCGTCCTGTGTGTTGTTATTACGGGTCTCGTCCTGTGTGTTGTTATTACGGGTCTCGTCCTGTGTAATTATTACTGGTCTCGTCCTGTGTATTGTTATTACTGGTCTCGTCCTGTGTATTGTTATTACTGGTCTCGTCCTGTGTGTTGTTATTACGGGTCTCGTCCTGTGTATTGTTATTACTGGTCTCGTCCTGTGTAGTGTTATTAAGGGTCTCGTCCTGTGTGTTGTTATTACAGGTCTCGTCCTGTGTGTTGTTATTACAGGTCTCGTCCTGTGTATTGTTATTACAGGTCTCGTCCTGTGTATTGTTATTACAGGTCTCGTCCTGTGTGTTGTTATTACTGGTCTCCTCCTGTGTGTTGTTATTACTGGTCTCGTCCTGTGTATTGTTATTACTGGTCTCGTCCTGTGTATTGTTATTACGGGTCTCGTCCTGTGTGTTGTTATTACAGGTCTCGTCCTGTGTATTGTTATTACAGGTCTCGTCCTGTGTGTTGTTATTACTGGTCTCGTCCTGTGTGTTGTTATTACTGGTCTCATCCTGTGTGTTGTTATTACGGGTCTCGTCCTGTGTGTTGTTATTACTGGTCTCGTCCTGTGTATTGTTATTACGGGTCTCCTCCTGTGTATTGTTATTACTGGTCTCGTCCTGTGTGTTGTTATTACTGGTCTCGTCCTGTGTATTGTTATTACGGGTCTCATCCTGTGTGTTGTTATTACTGGTCTCGTCCTGTGTGTTGTTATTACTGGTCTCGTCCTGTGTGTTGTTATTACTGGTCTCGTCCTGTGTATTGTTACTACGGGTCTCGTCCTGTGTATTGTTATTACTGGTCTCGTCCTGTGTGTTGTTACTACGGGTCTCGTCCTGTGTATTGTTATTACGGGTCTCGTCCTGTGTGTTGTTACTACGGGTCTCGTCCTGTGTATTGTTATTACGGGTCTCGTCCTGTGTGTTGTTACTACGGGTCTCGTCCTGTGTGTTGTTATTACGGGTCTCGTCCTGTGTGTTGTTACTACGGGTCTCGTCCTGTGTATTGTTATTACGGGTCTCGTCCTGTGTGTTGTTATTACTGGTCTCGTCCTGTGTATTGTTATTACGGGTCTCGTCCTGTGTGTTGTTATTACTGGTCTCGTCCTGTGTATTGTTATTACGGGTCTCGTCCTGTGTATTGTTATTACTGGTCTCGTCCTGTGTATTGTTATTACGGGTCTCGTCCTGTGTGTTGTTATTACTGGTCTCGTCCTGTGTGTTGTTATTACGGGTCTCGTCCTGTGTATTGTTATTACGGGTCTCGTCCTGTGTATTGTTATTACTGGTCTCGTCCTGTGTGTTGTTATTACGGGTCTCGTCCTGTGTATTGTTATTACTGGTCTCGTCCTGTGTATTGTTATTACTGGTCTCGTCCTGTGTATTGTTATTACTGGTCTCGTCCTGTGTGTTGTTATTACGGGTCTCGTCCTGTGTATTGTTATTACGGGTCTCGTCCTGTGTATTGTTATTACTGGTCTCGTCCTGTGTATTGTTATTACTGGTCTCGTCCTGTGTGTTGTTATTACTGGTCTCGTCCCGTGTATTGTTATTACGGGTCTCGTCCTGTGTATTGTTATTACTGGTCTCGTCCTGTGTATTGTTATTACGGGTCTCGTCCCGTGTATTGTTATTACGGGTCTCGTCCTGTGTGTTGTTATTACGGGTCTCGTCCTGTGTGTTGTTATTACGGGTCTCGTCCTGTGTGTTGTTATTACGGGTCTCGTCCTGTGTATTGTTATTACGGGTCTCGTCCTGTGTATTGTTATTACGGGTCTCTTCCCGTGTATTGTTATTACGGGTCTCGTCCTGTGTATTGTTATTACGGGTCTCGTCCTGTGTATCGTTATTACGGGTCTCGTCCCGTGTGTAGTTATTACGGGTCTCGTCCCGTGTATTGTTATTACGGGTCTCGTCCCGTGTATTGTTATTACGGGTCTCGTCCTGTGTGTTGTTATTATGGGTCTCGTCCTGTGTGTTGTTATTACGGGTCTCGTCCTGTGTGTTGTTATTACGGGTCTCGTCCTGTGTGTTGTTATTACGGGTCTCGTCCTGTGTATTGTTATTACGGATCTCGTCCTGTGTGTTGTTATTACTGGTCTCGTCCTGTGTGTTGTTATTACGGGTCTCATCCTGTGTATTGTTATTACTGGTCTCGTCCTGTGTGTTGTTATTACGGGTCTCGTCCTGTGTGTTGTTATTACGGGTCTCATCCTGTGTGTTGTTATTATGGGTCTCGTCCTGTGTGTTGTTATTACTGGTCTCGTCCCGTGTATTGATATTACTGGTCTCGTCCTGTGTGTTGTTATTACAGGTCTCGTCCCGTGTGTAGTTATTACGGGTCTCGTCCTGTGTGTTGTTATTACTGGTCTCGTCCTGTGTGTTGTTATTACGGGTCTCGTCCTGTGTATTGTTATTACTGGTCTCGTCCCGTGTATTGTTATTTCTGGTCTCGTCCTGTGTATTGTTATTACGGGTCTCATCCTGTGTGTTGTTATTACGGGTCTCGTCCTGTGTGTAGTTATTACGGGTCTCGTCCTGTGTGTTGTTATTACGGGTCTCGTCCTGTGTGTTGTTATTACTGGTCTCATCCTGTGTGTTGTTATTACTGGTCTCGTCCTGTGTGTTGTTATTACGGGTCTCGTCCTGTGTATTGTTATTACTGGTCTCGTCCGTGTATTGTTATTTCTGGTCTCGTCCTGTGTATTGTTATTACGGGTCTCATCCTGTGTGTTGTTATTACGGGTCTCGTCCTGTGTGTAGTTATTACGGGTCTCGTCCTGTGTGTTGTTATTACGGGTCTCTTCCCGTGTATTGTTATTACGGGTCTCGTCCTGTGTATTGTTATTACGGGTCTCGTCCTGTGTATTGTTATTACTGGTCTCGTCCTGTGTATTGTTATTACGGGTCTCGTCCTGTGTATTGTCATTACGGGTCTCGTTCCTGTGTATTGTTATTACTGGTCTCGTCCTGTGTGTTGTTATTACTGGTCTCGTCCTGTGTGTTGTTATTACTGGTCTCGTCCTGTGTATTGTTATTACTGGTCTCGTCCTGTGTATTGTTATTACTGGTCTCGTCCTGTGTATTGTTATTACTGGTCTCGTCCTGTGTATTGTTATTACTGGTCTCGTCCTGTGTATTGTTATTACTGGTCTCGTCCTGTGTGTTGTTATTACTGGTCTCGTCCTGTGTATTGTTATTACTGGTCTCGTCCTGTGTATTGTTATTACTGGTCTCGTCCTGTGTGTTGTTATTACGGGTCTCGTCCTGTGTATTGTTATTACTGGTCTCGTCCTGTGTGTTGTTATTACTGGTCTCGTCCTGTGTATTGTTATTACTGGTCTCGTCCTGTGTATTGTTATTACTGGTCTCGTCCTGTGTGTTGTTATTACTGGTCTCGTCCTGTGTATTGTTATTACTGGTCTCGTCCTGTGTGTTGTTATTACTGGTCTCGTCCTGTGTATTGTTATTACTGGTCTCGTCCTGTGTATTGTTATTACTGGTCTCGTCCTGTGTGTTGTTATTACGGGTCTCGTCCTGTGTATTGTTATTACTGGTCTCGTCCTGTGTATTGTTATTACGGGTCTCGTCCTGTGTGTTGTTATTACTGGTCTCGTCCTGTGTATTGTTATTACTGGTCTCGTCCTGTGTATTGTTATTACGGGTCTCGTCCTGTGTGTTGTTATTACGGGTCTCGTCCTGTGTGTTGTTATTACGGGTCTCGTCCTGTGTATTGTTATTACTGGTCTCGTCCTGTGTATTGTTATTACGGGTCTCGTCCTGTGTATTGTTATTACGGGTCTCGTCCTGTGTATTGTTATTACTGGTCTCGTCCTGTGTATTGTTATTACTGGTCTCGTCCTGTGTATTGTTATTACTGGTCTCGTCCTGTGTATTGTTATTACTGGTCTCGTCCTGTGTGTTGTTATTACTGGTCTCGTCCTGTGTATTGTTATTACTGGTCTCGTCCTGTGTGTTGTTATTACTGGTCTCGTCCTGTGTATTGTTATTACGGGTCTCGTCCTGTGTATTGTTATTACGGGTCTCGTCCTGTGTATTGTTATTACGGGTCTCGTCCTGTGTATTGTTATTACGGGTCTCTTCCCGTGTATTGTTATTACGGGTCTCGTCCTATGTGTTGATATTACTGATTTAACCTCGCTCTTTTGTTTGGGTTACATCCCTTTGTTTTGTTTTTGAATATGTGTTTGTTTTGGGCTTCGTCTCCGTGCCTTTTCATGGCATGTTGTATATTTTGGGTGGAGTATTAACACCCCAAAATGACATAATCCTGCGCCTGTCTGTCACGCCTTGGTCATTGTATTTTGTGTTTTCGTTACATATTTGTTCAGGCCAGGGTGTGACATGGGTTTATTGTGTTGTCGTGTTGGGGTTTTTGTAGGCATTGGGATTGTGGCTGATTAGGGGTGTGTCTAGTATAGGCTTGGCTGCCTGAGGCGGTTCTCAATCAGAGTCAGGTGATTCTCGTTGTCTCTGATTGGGAACCATATTTAGGTAGCCGGGGTTTCACTGTGTATTTCGTGGGTGATTGATCCTGTCTCTGTGTTAGTGTTCACCAGACAGGCTGTAATTAGGTTTCACGTTCCGTTTTGTTGTTTTGTTTATTTATTAAGTTATTTCATGTATCGCTCTTCTACATTAAAGACATGAGTAACCACCACGCTGCATTTCGGTCCGACTCTCTTTCCACAAACGAACGCCGTTACACATGTCATGTTACACATGTCATAATCCTACGCCTGTCTCCAATCATTTATACAACGTGACACCGACTCACGACACGTTCATTACTTCGGGACAACAGGAGATGAAATTTGAAGATTGAAATAATGTTGCAGATGTCGGAGAGACGGACAGCAAGGTTTGTAAAGAAAATCTCCTCCGTTGAAAACTAAATGTTAGTCTAAAAAGACATGTGAGATAATGTCTAGATGCTTTTTATAGTGGAGATCAAGTTTATAAATTGCCTGGCTGGGCTGATGAGATGGTATATTTTGCGCAGGCAGATGGAACAGAATAAAGAGGCATTTTAACATTAGCCGGTGGTGACCACCTGTTGTATAATAGGTACTATAGAGTTAGAACCACCTGTTGTATAATAGGTACTGTAGAGTTAGAACCACCTGTTGTATAATACCTGGTACTATAGAGTTAGAACCACCTGTTGTATAATAGGTACTATAGAGTTAGAACCACCTGTTGTATAATACCTGGTACTATAGAGTTAGAACCACCTGTTGTATAATACCTGGTACTATAGAGTTAGAACCACCTGTTGTATAATAGGTACTATAGAGTTAGAACCACCTGTTGTATAATAGGTACTATAGAGTTAGAACCACCTGTTGTATAATACCTGGTACTATAGAGTTAGAACCACCTGTTGTATAATACCTGGTACTAGAGTTAGATAATACCTGTTAGAAACCACCTGTTGTATAATACCTGGTACTATAGAGTTAGAACCACCTGTTGTATAATACCTGGTACTATAGAGTTAGAACCACCTGTTGTATAATACCTGGTACTATAGAGTTAGAACCACCTGTTGTATAATACCTGGTACTATAGAGTTAGAACCACCTGTTGTATAATACCTGGTACTATAGAGTTAGAACCACCTGTTGTATAATACCTGGTACTATAGAGTTAGAACCACCTGTTGTATAATACCTGGTACTATAGAGTTAGAACCACCTGTTGTATAATACCTGGTACTATAGAGTTAGAACCACCTGTTGTATAATACCTGGTACTATAGAGTTAGAACCACCTGTTGTATAATACCTGGTTCTATAGAGTTAGAACCACCTGTTGTATAATACCTGGTACTATAGAGTTAGAACCACCTGTTGTATAATACCTGGTACTATAGAGTTAGAACCACCTGTTGTATAATAGGTACTATAGAGTTAGAACCACCTGTTGTATAATACCTGGTACTATAGAGTTAGAACCACCTGTTGTATAATAGGTACTATAGAGTTAGAACCACCTGTTGTATAATACCTGGTACTATAGAGTTAGAACCACCTGTTGTATAATACCTGGTACTATAGAGTTAGAACCACCTGTTGTATAATACCTGGTACTATAGAGTTAGAACCACCTGTTGTATAATACCTGGTACTATAGAGTTAGAACCACCTGTTGTATAATACCTGGTACTATAGAGTTAGAACCACCTGTTGTATAATACCTGGTACTATAGAGTTAGAACCACCTGTTGTATAATACCTGGTACTATAGAGTTAGAACCACCTGTTGTATAATAGGTACTATAGAGTTAGAACCACCTGTTGTATAATACCTGGTACTATAGAGTTAGAACCACCTGTTGTATAATACCTGGTACTATAGAGTTAGAACCACCTGTTGTATAATACCTGGTACTATAGAGTTAGAACCACCTGTTGTATAATAGGTACTATAGAGTTAGAACCACCTGTTGTATAATACCTGGTACTATAGAGTTAGAACCACCTGTTGTATAATAGGTACTATAGAGTTAGAACCACCTGTTGTATAATACCTGGTACTATAGAGTTAGAACCACCTGTTGTATAATAGGTACTATAGAGTTAGAACCACCTGTTGTATAATACCTGGTTCTATAGAGTTAGAACCACCTGTTGTATAATACCTGGTACTATAGAGTTAGAACCACCTGTTGTATAATACCTGGTACTATAGAGTTAGAACCACCTGTTGTATAATACCTGGTACTATAGAGTTAGAACCACCTGTTGTATAATACCTGGTACTATAGAGTTAGAACCACCTGTTGTATAATAGGTACTATAGAGTTAGAACCACCTGTTGTATAATACCTGGTACTATAGAGTTAGAACCACCTGTTGTATAATACCTGGTACTATAGAGTTAGAACCACCTGTTGTATAATACCTGGTACTATAGAGTTAGAACCACCTGTTGTATAATACCTGGTACTATAGAGTTAGAACCACCTGTTGTATAATACCTGGTACTATAGAGTTAGAACCACCTGTTGTATAATACCTGGTACTATAGAGTTAGAACCACCTGTTGTATAATACCTGGTACTATAGAGTTAGAACCACCTGTTGTATAATAGGTACTATAGAGTTAGAACCACCTGTTGTATAATACCTGGTACTATAGAGTTAGAACCACCTGTTGTATAATAGGTACTATAGAGTTAGAACCACCTGTTGTATAATACCTGGTTACCACCTGTTGTATAATAGGTACTATAGAGTTAGAACCACCTGTTGTATAATACCTGGTACTATAGAGTTAGAACCACCTGTTGTATAATACCTGGTACTATAGAGTTAGAACCACCTGTTGTATAATACCTGGTACTATAGAGTTAGAACCACCTGTTGTATAATACCTGGTACTATAGAGTTAGAACCACCTGTTGTATAATACCTGGTACTATAGAGTTAGAACCACCTGTTGTATAATACCTGGTACTATAGAGTTAGAACCACCTGTTGTATAATACCTGGTACTATAGAGTTAGAACCACCTGTTGTATAATACCTGGTACTATAGAGTTAGAACCACCTGTTGTATAATACCTGGTACTATAGAGTTAGAACCACCTGTTGTATAATACCTGGTACTATAGAGTTAGAAGTTAGAACCACCTGTTGTATAATACCTGGTACTATAGAGTTAGAACCACCTGTTGTATAATACCTGGTACTATAGAGTTAGAACCACCTGTTGTATAATAGGTACTATAGAGTTAGAACCACCTGTTGTATAATACCTGGTACTATAGAGTTAGAACCACCTGTTGTATAATACCTGGTACTATAGAGTTAGAACCACCTGTTGTATAATAGGTACTATAGAGTTAGAACCACCTGTTGTATAATACCTGGTACTATAGAGTTAGAACCACCTGTTGTATAATACCTGGTACTATAGAGTTAGAACCACCTGTTGTATAATAGGTACTATAGAGTTAGAACCACCTGTTGTATAATACCTGGTACTATAGAGTTAGAACCACCTGTTGTATAATACCTGGTACTATAGAGTTAGAACCACCTGTTGTATAATAGGTACTATAGAGTTAGAACCACCTGTTGTATAATACCTGGTACTATAGAGTTAGAACCACCTGTTGTATAATACCTGGTACTATAGAGTTAGAACCACCTGTTGTATAATAGGTACTATAGAGTTAGAACCACCTGTTGTATAATACCTGGTACTATAGAGTTAGAACCACCTGTTGTATAATACCTGGTACTATAGAGTTAGAACCACCTGTTGTATAATACCTGGTACTATAGAGTTAGAACCACCTGTTGTATAATAGGTACTATAGAGTTAGAACCACCTGTTGTATAATAGGTACTATAGAGTTAGAACCACCTGTTGTATAATACCTGGTACTATAGAGTTAGAACCACCTGTTGTATAATAGGTACTATAGAGTTAGAACCACCTGTTGTATAATACCTGGTACTATAGAGTTAGAACCACCTGTTGTATAATAGGTACTATAGAGTTAGAACCACCTGTTGTATAATACCTGGTACTATAGAGTTAGAACCACCTGTTGTATAATACCTGGTACTATAGAGTTAGAACCACCTGTTGTATAATACCTGGTACTATAGAGTTAGAACCACCTGTTGTATAATAGGTACTATAGAGTTAGAACCACCTGTTGTATAATAGGTACTATAGAGTTAGAACCACCTGTTGTATAATACCTGGTACTATAGAGTTAGAACCACCTGTTGTATAATAGGTACTATAGAGTTAGAACCACCTGTTGTATAATAGGTACTATAGAGTTAGAACCACCTGTTGTATAATACCTGGTACTATAGAGTTAGAACCACCTGTTGTATAATAGGTACTATAGAGTTAGAACCACCTGTTGTATAATACCTGGTACTATAGAGTTAGAACCACCTGTTATAATATACTATAGAGTTAGAACCACCTGTTGTATAATACCTGGTACTATAGAGTTAGAACCACCTGTTGTATAATACCTGGTACTATAGAGTTAGAACCACCTGTTTTATAATAGGTACTATAGAGTTAGAACCACCTGTTGTATAATAGGTACTATAGAGTTAGAACCACCTGTTGTATAATACCTGGTACTATAGAGTTAGAACCACCTGTTGTATAATACCTGGTACTATAGAGTTAGAACCACCTGTTGTATAATAGGTACTATAGAGTTAGAACCACCTGTTGTATAATAGGTACTATAGAGTTAGAACCACCTGTTGTATAATACCTGGTACTATAGAGTTAGAACCACCTGTTGTATAATACCTGGTACTATAGAGTTAGAACCACCTGTTGTATAATAGGTACTATAGAGTTAGAACCACCTGTTGTATAATACCTGGTACTATAGAGTTAGAACCACCTGTTGTATAATACCTGGTACTATAGAGTTAGAACCACCTGTTGTATAATAGGTACTATAGAGTTAGAACCACCTGTTGTATAATACCTGGTACTATAGAGTTAGAACCACCTGTTGTATAATACCTGGTACTATAGAGTTAGAACCACCTGTTGTATAATAGGTACTATAGAGTTAGAACCACCTGTTGTATAATAGGTACTATAGAGTTAGAACCACCTGTTGTATAATACCTGGTACTATAGAGTTAGAACCACCTGTTGTATAATACCTGGTACTATAGAGTTAGAACCACCTGTTGTATAATAGGTACTATAGAGTTAGAACCACCTGTTGTATAATACCTGGTACTATAGAGTTAGAACCACCTGTTGTATAATACCTGGTACTATAGAGTTAGAACCACCTGTTGTATAATACCTGGTACTATAGAGTTAGAACCACCTGTTGTATAATAGGTACTATAGAGTTAGAACCACCTGTTGTATAATACCTGGTACTATAGAGTTAGAACCACCTGTTGTATAATACCTGGTACTATAGAGTTAGAACCACCTGTTGTATAATAGGTACTATAGAGTTAGAACCACCTGTTGTATAATAGGTACTATAGAGTTAGAACCACCTGTTGTATAATACCTGGTACTATAGAGTTAGAACCACCTGTTGTATAATACCTGGTACTATAGAGTTAGAACCACCTGTTGTATAATACCTGGTACTATAGAGTTAGAACCACCTGTTGTATAATAGGTATTATAGAGTTAGAACCACCTGTTGTATAATACCTGGTACTATAGAGTTAGAACCACCTGTTGTATAATACCTGGTACTATAGAGTTAGAACCACCTGTTGTATAATACCTGGTACTATAGAGTTAGAACCACCTGTTGTATAATAGGTACTATAGAGTTAGAACCACCTGTTGTATAATACCTGGTACTATAGAGTTAGAACCACCTGTTGTATAATACCTGGTACTATAGAGTTAGAACCACCTGTTGTATAATACCTGGTACTATAGAGTTAGAACCACCTGTTGTATAATACCTGGTACTATAGAGTTAGAACCACCTGTTGTATAATAGGTACTATAGAGTTAGAACCACCTGTTGTATAATACCTGGTACTATAGAGTTAGAACCACCTGTTGTATAATAGGTACTATAGAGTTAGAACCACCTGTTGTATAATACCTGGTACTATAGAGTTAGAACCACCTGTTGTATAATACCTGGTACTATAGAGTTAGAACCACCTGTTGTATAATACCTGGTACTATAGAGTTAGAACCACCTGTTGTATAATAGGTACTATAGAGTTAGAACCACCTGTTGTATAATACCTGGTACTATAGAGTTAGAACCACCTGTTGTATAATAGGTACTATAGAGTTAGAACCACCTGTTGTATAATACCTGGTACTATAGAGTTAGAACCACCTGTTGTATAATAGGTACTATAGAGTTAGAACCACCTGTTGTATAATAGGTACTATAGAGTTAGAACCACCTGTTGTATAATAGGTACTATAGAGTTAGAACCACCTGTTGTATAATAGGTACTATAGAGTTAGAACCACCTGTTGTATAATACCTGGTACTATAGAGTTAGAACCACCTGTTGTATAATAGGTACTATAGAGTTAGAACCACCTGTTGTATAATAGGTACTATAGAGTTAGAACCACCTGTTGTATAATAGGTACTATAGAGTTAGAACCACCTGTTGTATAATACCTGGTACTATAGAGTTAGAACCACCTGTTTTATAATAGGTACTATAGAGTTAGAACCACCTGTTGTATAATACCTGGTACTATAGAGTTAGAACCACCTGTTGTATAATACCTGGTACTATAGAGTTAGAACCACCTGTTGTATAATACCTGGTACTATAGAGTTAGAACCACCTGTTGTATAATACCTGGTACTATAGAGTTAGAACCACCTGTTGTATAATACCTGGTACTATAGAGTTAGAACCACCTGTTGTATAATACCTGGTACTATAGAGTTAGAACCACCTGTTGTATAATACCTGGTACTATAGAGTTAGAACCACCTGTTGTATAATAGGTACTATAGAGTTAGAACCACCTGTTGTATAATACCTGGTACTATAGAGTTAGAACCACCTGTTGTATAATAGGTACTATAGAGTTAGAACCACCTGTTGTATAATACCTGGTACTATAGAGTTAGAACCACCTGTTGTATAATACCTGGTACTATAGAGTTAGAACCACCTGTTGTATAATAGGTACTATAGAGTTAGAACCACCTGTTGTATAATAGGTACTATAGAGTTAGAACCACCTGTTCTATAATACCTGGTACTATAGAGTTAGAACCACCTGTTGTATAATAGGTACTATAGAGTTAGAACCACCTGTTGTATAATAGGTACTATAGAGTTAGAACCACCTGTTGTATAATAGGTACTATAGAGTTAGAACCACCTGTTGTATAATAGGTACTATAGAGTTAGAACCACCTGTTCTATAATACCTGGTACTATAGAGTTAGAACCACCTGTTGTATAATACCTGGTACTATAGAGTTAGAACCACCTGTTGTATAATAGGTACTATAGAGTTAGAACCACCTGTTCTATAATACCTGGTACTATAGAGTTAGAACCACCTGTTGTATAATACCTGGTACTATAGAGTTAGAACCACCTGTTGTATAATAGGTACTATAGAGTTAGAACCACCTGTTGTATAATACCTGGTACTATAGAGTTAGAACCACCTGTTGTATAATAGGTACTATAGAGTTAGAACCACCTGTTGTATAATACCTGGTACTATAGAGTTAGAACCACCTGTTGTATAATAGGTACTATAGAGTTAGAACCACCTGTTGTATAATACCTGGTACTATAGAGTTAGAACCACCTGTTGTATAATACCTGGTACTATAGAGTTAGAACCACCTGTTGTATAATACCTGGTACTATAGAGTTAGAACCACCTGTTGTATAATACCTGGTACTATAGAGTTAGAACCACCTGTTGTATAATACCTGGTACTATAGAGTTAGAACCACCTGTTGTATAATAGGTACTATAGAGTTAGAACCACCTGTTGTATAATACCTGGTACTATAGAGTTAGAACCACCTGTTGTATAATAGGTACTATAGAGTTAGAACCACCTGTTGTATAATACCTGGTACTATAGAGTTAGAACCACCTGTTGTATAATACCTGGTACTATAGAGTTAGAACCACCTGTTGTATAATAGGTACTATAGAGTTAGAACCACCTGTTGTATAATAGGTACTATAGAGTTAGAACCACCTGTTCTATAATACCTGGTACTATAGAGTTAGAACCACCTGTTGTATAATAGGTACTATAGAGTTAGAACCACCTGTTGTATAATAGGTACTATAGAGTTAGAACCACCTGTTGTATAATAGGTACTATAGAGTTAGAACCACCTGTTGTATAATAGGTACTATAGAGTTAGAACCACCTGTTCTATAATACCTGGTACTATAGAGTTAGAACCACCTGTTGTATAATACCTGGTACTATAGAGTTAGAACCACCTGTTGTATAATAGGTACTATAGAGTTAGAACCACCTGTTCTATAATACCTGGTACTATAGAGTTAGAACCACCTGTTGTATAATACCTGGTACTATAGAGTTAGAACCACCTGTTGTATAATAGGTACTATAGAGTTAGAACCACCTGTTCTATAATACCTGGTACTATAGAGTTAGAACCACCTGTTGTATAATAGGTACTATAGAGTTAGAACCACCTGTTGTATAATACCTGGTACTATAGAGTTAGAACCACCTGTTGTATAATAGGTACTATAGAGTTAGAACCACCTGTTGTATAATACCTGGTACTATAGAGTTAGAACCACCTGTTGTATAATACCTGGTACTATAGAGTTAGAACCACCTGTTGTATAATACCTGGTACTATAGAGTTAGAACCACCTGTTGTATAATACCTGGTACTATAGAGTTAGAACCACCTGTTGTATAATAGGTACTATAGAGTTAGAACCACCTGTTGTATAATACCTGGTACTATAGAGTTAGAACCACCTGTTGTATAATACCTGGTACTATAGAGTTAGAACCACCTGTTGTATAATACCTGGTACTATAGAGTTAGAACCACCTGTTGTATAATAGGTACTATAGAGTTAGAACCACCTGTTGTATAATAGGTACTATAGAGTTAGAACCACCTGTTGTATAATACCTGGTACTATAGAGTTAGAACCACCTGTTGTATAATACCTGGTACTATAGAGTTAGAACCACCTGTTGTATAATACCTGGTACTATAGAGTTAGAACCACCTGTTGTATAATAGGTACTATAGAGTTAGAACCACCTGTTGTATAATAGGTACTATAGAGTTAGAACCACCTGTTGTATAATACCTGGTACTATAGAGTTAGAACCACCTGTTGTATAATACCTGGTACTATAGAGTTAGAACCACCTGTTGTATAATACCTGGTACTATAGAGTTAGAACCACCTGTTGTATAATACCTGGTACTATAGAGTTAGAACCACCTGTTGTATAATAGGTACTATAGAGTTAGAACCACCTGTTGTATAATACCTGGTACTATAGAATTAGAACCACCTGTTGTATAATACCTGGTACTATAGAGTTAGAACCACCTGTTGTATAATACCTGGTACTATAGAATTAGAACCACCTGTTGTATAATACCTGGTACTATAGAGTTAGAACCACCTGTTGTATAATACCTGGTACTATAGAGTTAGAACCACCTGTTGTATAATACCTGGTACTATAGAGTTAGAACCACCTGTTGTATAATACCTGGTACTATAGAGTTAGAACCACCTGTTGTATAATAGGTACTATAGAGTTAGAACCACCTGTTGTATAATACCTGGTACTATAGAGTTAGAACCACCTGTTGTATAATACCTGGTACTATAGAGTTAGAACCACCTGTTGTATAATACCTGGTACTATAGAGTTAGAACCACCTGTTGTATAATACCTGGTACTATAGAGTTAGAACCACCTGTTGTATAATAGGTACTATAGAGTTAGAACCACCTGTTGTATAATACCTGGTACTATAGAGTTAGAACCACCTGTTGTATAATAGGTACTATAGAGTTAGAACCACCTGTTGTATAATAGGTACTATAGAGTTAGAACCACCTGTTGTATAATAGGTACTATAGAGTTAGAACCACCTGTTGTATAATAGGTACTATAGAGTTAGAACCACCTGTTGTATAATAGGTACTATAGAGTTAGAACCACCTGTTGTATAATACCTGGTACTATAGAGTTAGAACCACCTGTTGTATAATACCTGGTACTATAGAGTTAGAACCACCTGTTGTATAATACCTGGTACTATAGAGTTAGAACCACCTGTTGTATAATACCTGGTACTATAGAGTTAGAACCACCTGTTGTATAATACCTGGTACTATAGAGTTAGAACCACCTGTTGTATAATACCTGGTACTATAGAGTTAGAACCACCTGTTGTATAATACCTGGTACTATAGAGTTAGAACCACCTGTTGTATAATACCTGGTACTATAGAATTAGAACCACCTGTTGTATAATACCTGGTACTATAGAATTAGAACCACCTGTTGTATAATACCTGGTACTATAGAGTTAGAACCACCTGTTGTATAATACCTGGTACTATAGAATTAGAACCACCTGTTGTATAATACCTGGTACTATAGAGTTAGAACCACCTGTTGTATAATACCTGGTACTATAGAGTTAGAACCACCTGTTGTATAATACCTGGTACTATAGAGTTAGAACCACCTGTTGTATAATACCTGGTACTATAGAGTTAGAACCACCTGTTGTATAATAGGTACTATAGAGTTAGAACCACCTGTTGTATAATAGGTACTATAGAGTTAGAACCACCTGTTGTATAATAGGTACTATAGAGTTAGAACCACCTGTTGTATAATACCTGGTACTATAGAGTTAGAACCACCTGTTGTATAATACCTGGTACTATAGAGTTAGAACCACCTGTTGTATAATACCTGGTACTATAGAGTTAGAACCACCTGTTGTATAATACCTGGTACTATAGAGTTAGAACCACCTGTTGTATAATACCTGGTACTATAGAGTTAGAACCACCTGTTGTATAATACCTGGTACTATAGAGTTAGAACCACCTGTTGTATAATACCTGGTACTATAGAGTTAGAACCACCTGTTGTATAATACCTGGTACTATAGAATTAGAACCACCTGTTGTATAATACCTGGTACTATAGAGTTAGAACCACCTGTTGTATAATACCTGGTACTATAGAGTTAGAACCACCTGTTGTATAATACCTGGTACTATAGAATTAGAACCACCTGTTGTATAATACCTGGTACTATAGAGTTAGAACCACCTGTTGTATAATACCTGGTACTATAGAGTTAGAACCACCTGTTGTATAATACCTGGTACTATAGAGTTAGAACCACCTGTTGTATAATACCTGGTACTATAGAGTTAGAACCACCTGTTGTATAATAGGTACTATAGAGTTAGAACCACCTGTTGTATAATACCTGGTACTATAGAGTTAGAACCACCTGTTGTATAATACCTGGTACTATAGAGTTAGAACCACCTGTTGTATAATACCTGGTACTATAGAGTTAGAACCACCTGTTGTATAATACCTGGTACTATAGAGTTAGAACCACCTGTTGTATAATAGGTACTATAGAGTTAGAACCACCTGTTGTATAATACCTGGTACTATAGAGTTAGAACCACCTGTTGTATAATAGGTACTATAGAGTTAGAACCACCTGTTGTATAATAGGTACTATAGAGTTAGAACCACCTGTTGTATAATAGGTACTATAGAGTTAGAACCACCTGTTGTATAATAGGTACTATAGAGTTAGAACCACCTGTTGTATAATACCTGGTACTATAGAGTTAGAACCACCTGTTGTATAATACCTGGTACTATAGAGTTAGAACCACCTGTTGTATAATACCTGGTACTATAGAGTTAGAACCACCTGTTGTATAATACCTGGTACTATAGAGTTAGAACCACCTGTTGTATAATACCTGGTACTATAGAGTTAGAACCACCTGTTGTATAATACCTGGTACTATAGAGTTAGAACCACCTGTTGTATAATACCTGGTACTATAGAGTTAGAACCACCTGTTGTATAATACCTGGTACTATAGAGTTAGAACCACCTGTTGTATAATACCTGGTACTATAGAGTTAGAACCACCTGTTGTATAATACCTGGTACTATAGAGTTAGAACCACCTGTTGTATAATACCTGGTACTATAGAGTTAGAACCACCTGTTGTATAATACCTGGTACTATAGAGTTAGAACCACCTGTTGTATAATACCTGGTACTATAGAGTTAGAACCACCTGTTGTATAATAGGTACTATAGAGTTAGAACCACCTGTTGTATAATAGGTACTATAGAGTTAGAACCACCTGTTGTATAATAGGTACTATAGAGTTAGAACCACCTGTTGTATAATAGGTACTATAGAGTTAGAACCACCTGGGTACTATAGAGTTAGAACCACCTGTTGTATAATAGGTACTATAGAGTTAGAACCACCTGTTGTATAATAGGTACTATAGAGTTAGAACCACCTGTTGTATAATAGGTACTATAGAGTTAGAACCACCTGTTGTATAATAGGTACTATAGAGTTAGAACCACCTGTTGTATAATAGGTACTATAGAGTTAGAACCACCTGTTGTATAATAGGTACTATAGAGTTAGAACCACCTGTTGTATAATACCTGGTACTATAGAGTTAGAACCACCTGTTGTATAATACCTGGTACTATAGAGTTAGAACCACCTGTTGTATAATACCTGGTACTATAGAGTTAGAACCACCTGTTGTATAATACCTGGTACTATAGAGTTAGAACCACCTGTTGTATAATACCTGGTACTATAGAGTTAGAACCACCTGTTGTATAATACCTGGTACTATAGAGTTAGAACCACCTGTTGTATAATACCTGGTACTATAGAGTTAGAACCACCTGTTGTATAATACCTGGTACTATAGAGTTAGAACCACCTGTTGTATAATACCTGGTACTATAGAGTTAGAACCACCTGTTGTATAATACCTGGTACTATAGAGTTAGAACCACCTGTTGTATAATACCTGGTACTATAGAGTTAGAACCACCTGTTGTATAATACCTGGTACTATAGAGTTAGAACCACCTGTTGTATAATACCTGGTACTATAGAGTTAGAACCACCTGTTGTATAATAGGTACTATAGAGTTAGAACCACCTGTTGTATAATACCTGGTACTATAGAGTTAGAACCACCTGTTGTATAATACCTGGTACTATAGAGTTAGAACCACCTGTTGTATAATACCTGGTACTATAGAGTTAGAACCACCTGTTGTATAATACCTGGTACTATAGAGTTAGAACCACCTGTTGTATAATACCTGGTACTATAGAGTTAGAACCACCTGTTGTATAATACCTGGTACTATAGAGTTAGAACCACCTGTTGTATAATAGTATAATACCTGGTACTATAGAGTTAGAACCACCTGTTGTATAATACCTGGTACTATAGAGTTAGAACCACCTGTTGTATAATACCTGGTACTATAGAGTTAGAACCACCTGTTGTATAATAGGTACTATAGAGTTAGAACCACCTGTTGTATAATACCTGGTACTATAGAGTTAGAACCACCTGTTGTATAATAGGTACTATAGAGTTAGAACCACCTGTTGTATAATAGGTACTATAGAGTTAGAACCACCTGTTGTATAATACCTGGTACTATAGAGTTAGAACCACCTGTTGTATAATACCTGGTACTATAGAGTTAGAACCACCTGTTGTATAATACCTGGTACTATAGAGTTAGAACCACCTGTTGTATAATACCTGGTACTATAGAGTTAGAACCACCTGTTGTATAATAGGTACTATAGAGTTAGAACCACCTGTTGTATAATAGGTACTATAGAGTTAGAACCACCTGTTGTATAATACCTGGTACTATAGAGTTAGAACCACCTGTTGTATAATAGGTACTATAGAGTTAGAACCACCTGTTGTATAATAGGTACTATAGAGTTAGAACCACCTGTTGTATAATACCTGGTACTATAGAGTTAGAACCACCTGTTGTATAATAGGTACTATAGAGTTAGAACCACCTGTTGTATAATAGGTACTATAGAGTTAGAACCACCTGTTGTATAATAGGTACTATAGAGTTAGAACCACCTGTTGTATAATACCTGGTACTATAGAGTTAGAACCACCTGTTGTATAATAGGTACTATAGAGTTAGAACCACCTGTTGTATAATAGGTACTATAGAGTTAGAACCACCTGTTGTATAATACCTGGTACTATAGAGTTAGAACCACCTGTTGTATAATAGGTACTATAGAGTTAGAACCACCTGTTGTATAATACCTGGTACTATAGAGTTAGAACCACCTGTTGTATAATAGGTACTATAGAGTTAGAACCACCTGTTGTATAATAGGTACTATAGAGTTAGAACCACCTGTTGTATAATAGGTACTATAGAGTTAGAACCACCTGTTGTATAATAGGTACTATAGAGTTAGAACCACCTGTTGTATAATAGGTACTATAGAGTTAGAACCACCTGTTGTATAATAGGTACTATAGAGTTAGAACCACCTGTTGTATAATACCTGGTACTATAGAGTTAGAACCACCTGTTGTATAATAGGTACTATAGAGTTAGAACCACCTGTTGTATAATAGGTACTATAGAGTTAGAACCACCTGTTGTATAATAGGTACTATAGAGTTAGAACCACCTGTTGTATAATAGGTACTATAGAGTTAGAACCACCTGTTGTATAATAGGTACTATAGAGTTAGAACCACCTGTTGTATAATACCTGGTACTATAGAGTTAGAACCACCTGTTGTATAATACCTGGTACTATAGAGTTAGAACCACCTGTTGTATAATACCTGGTACTATAGAGTTAGAACCACCTGTTGTATAATACCTGGTACTATAGAGTTAGAACCACCTGTTGTATAATACCTGGTACTATAGAGTTAGAACCACCTGTTGTATAATAGGTACTATAGAGTTAGAACCACCTGTTGTATAATAGGTACTATAGAGTTAGAACCACCTGTTGTATAATAGGTACTATAGAGTTAGAACCACCTGTTGTATAATAGGTACTATAGAGTTAGAACCACCTGTTGTATAATAGGTACTATAGAGTTAGAACCACCTGTTGTATAATAGGTACTATAGAGTTAGAACCACCTGTTGTATAATAGGTACTATAGAGTTAGAACCACCTGTTGTATAATAGGTACTATAGAGTTAGAACCACCTGTTGTATAATACCTGGTACTATAGAGTTAGAACCACCTGTTGTATAATACCTGGTACTATAGAGTTAGAACCACCTGTTGTATAATACCTGGTACTATAGAGTTAGAACCACCTGTTGTATAATAGGTACTATAGAGTTAGAACCACCTGTTGTATAATACCTGGTACTATAGAGTTAGAACCACCTGTTGTATAATAGGTACTATAGAGTTAGAACCACCTGTTGTATAATACCTGGTACTATAGAGTTAGAACCACCTGTTGTATAATAGGTACTATAGAGTTAGAACCACCTGTTGTATAATACCTGGTACTATAGAGTTAGAGCCATTTTGTTTCACTTGTTATTTTATTAACTGTGGAGAGGTAGACATCTATAGGGGAGGATGTCAGTCAGTGTTACCGCTCCAGGAGAGGTAGACATCTATAGGGGAGGATGTCAGTCAGTGTTACCGCTCCAGGAGAGGTAGACATCTATAGGGGAGGATGTCAGTCAGTGTTACTGCTCCAGGAGAGGTAGACATCTATAGGGGAGGATGTCAGTCAGTGTTACTGCTCCAGGAGAGGTAGACATCTATAGGGGAGGATGTCAGTCAGTGTTACTGCTCCAGGAGAGGTAGACATCTATAGGGGAGGATGTCAGTCAGTGTTACTGCTCCAGGAGAGGTAGACATCTATAGGGAGGATGTCAGTCAGTGTTACCGCTCCAGGAGAGGTAGACATCTATAGGGGAGGATGTCAGTCAGTGTTACTGCTCCAGGAGAGGTAGACATCTATAGGGAGGATGTCAGTCAGTGTTACTGCTCCAGGAGAGGTAGACATCTATAGGGGAGGATGTCAGTCAGTGTTACCGCTCCAGGAGAGGTAGACATCTATAGGGGAGGATGTCAGTCAGTGTTACTGCTCCAGGAGAGGTAGACATCTATAGGGGAGGATGTCAGTCAGTGTTACTGCTCCAGGAGAGGTAGACATCTATAGGGGAGGATGTCAGTCAGTGTTACTGCTCCAGGAGAGGTAGACATCTATAGGGGAGGATATCAGTCAGTGTTACTGCTCCAGGAGAGGTAGACATCTATAGGGGAGGATGTCAGTCAGTGTTACTGCTCCAGGAGAGGTAGACATCTATAGGGGAGGATGTCAGTCAGTGTTACTGCTCCAGGAGAGGTAGACATCTATAGGGGAGGATATCAGTCAGTGTTACTGCTCCAGGAGAGGTAGACATCTATAGGGAGGATGTCAGTCAGTGTTACTGCTCCAGGAGAGGTAGACATCTATAGGGGAGGATATCAGTCAGTGTTACTGCTCCAGGAGAGGTAGACATCTATAGGGGAGGATGTCAGTCAGTGTTACTGCTCCAGGAGAGGTAGACATCTATAGGGGAGGATGTCAGTCAGTGTTACTGCTCCAGGAGAGGTAGACATCTATAGGGGAGGATGTCAGTCAGTGTTACTGCTCCAGGAGAGGTAGACATCTATAGGGGAGGATGTCAGTCAGTGTTACTGCTCCAGGAGAGGTAGACATCTATAGGGGAGGATGTCAGTCAGTGTTACTGCTCCAGGAGAGGTAGACATCTATAGGGGAGGATGTCAGTCAGTGTTACTGCTCCAGGAGAGGTAGACATCTATAGGGGAGGATGTCAGTCAGTGTTACTGCTCCAGGAGAGGTAGACATCTATAGGGGAGGATGTCAGTCAGTGTTACTGCTCCAGGAGAGGTAGACATCTATAGGGGAGGATGTCAGTCAGTGTTACTGCTCCAGGAGAGGTAGGCATCTATAGGGGAGGATGTCAGTCAGTGTTACTGCTCCAGTAGAGGTAGACATCTATAGGGGAGGATGTCAGTCAGTGTTACTGCTCCAGGAGAGGTAGGCATCTATAGGGGAGGATGTCAGTCAGTGTTACTGCTCCAGGAGAGGTAGGCATCTATAGGGGAGGATATCAGTCAGTGTTACTGCTCCAGGAGAGGTAGGCATCTATAGGGGAGGATGTCAGTCAGTGTTACTGCTCCAGGAGAGGTAGGCATCTATAGGGGAGGATGTCAGTCAGTGTTACTGCTCCAGTAGAGGTAGACATCTATAGGGGAGGATGTCAGTCAGTGTTACTGCTCCAGGAGAGGTAGACATCTATAGGGGAGGATGTCAGTCAGTGTTACTGCTCCAGTAGAGGTAGACATCTATAGGGGAGGATGTCAGTCAGTGTTACTGCTCCAGGAGAGGTAGACATCTATAGGGGAGGATGTCAGTCAGTGTTACTGCTCCAGGAGAGGTAGACATCTATAGGGGAGGATGTCAGTCAGTGTTACTGCTCCAGTAGAGGTAGACATCTATAGGGGAGGATGTCAGTCAGTGTTACTGCTCCAGGAGAGGTAGACATCTATAGGGGAGGATGTCAGTCAGTGTTACTGCTCCAGGAGAGGTAGACATCTATAGGGGAGGATATCAGTCAGTGTTACTGCTCCAGGAGAGGTAGACATCTATAGGGGAGGATGTCAGTCAGTGTTACTGCTCCAGGAGAGGTAGACATCTATAGGGGAGGATGTCAGTCAGTGTTACTGCTCCAGGAGAGGTAGACATCTATAGGGGAGGATGTCAGTCAGTGTTACTGCTCCAGGAGAGGTAGACATCTATAGGGGAGGATATCAGTCAGTGTTACTGCTCCAGGAGAGGTAGACATCTATAGGGGAGGATATCAGTCAGTGTTACTGCTCCAGGAGAGGTAGACATCTATAGGGGAGGATATCAGTCAGTGTTACTGCTCCAGGAGAGGTAGACATCTATAGGGGAGGATGTCAGTCAGTGTTACTGCTCCAGGAGAGGTAGACATCTATAGGGGAGGATATCAGTCAGTGTTACTGCTCCAAGAGAGGTAGACATCTATAGGGGAGGATATCAGTCAGTGTTACTGCTCCAGGAGAGGTAGACATCTATAGGGGAGGATGTCAGTCAGTGTTACTGCTCCAGGAGAGGTAGACATCTATAGGGAGGATATCAGTCAGTGTTACTGCTCCAAGAGAGTAGACATCTATAGGGAGGATATCAGTCAGTGTTACTGCTCCAGGAGAGGTAGACATCTATAGGGGAGGATATCAGTCAGTGTTACTGCTCCAGGAGAGGTAGACATCTATAGGGGAGGATGTCAGTCAGTGTTACTGCTCCAGGAGAGGTAGACATCTATAGGGGAGGATATCAGTCAGTGTTACTGCTCCAAGAGAGGTAGACATCTATAGGGGAGGATATCAGTCAGTGTTACTGCTCCAGGAGAGGTAGACATCTATAGGGAGGATGTCAGTCAGTGTTACTGCTCCAGGAGAGGTAGACATCTATAGGGGAGGATATCAGTCAGTGTTACTGCTCCAAGAGAGGTAGACATCTATAGGGGAGGATATCAGTCAGTGTTACTGCTCCAGGAGAGGTAGGCATCTATAGGGGAGGATGTCAGTCAGTGTTACTGCTCCAGGAGAGGTAGACATCTATAGGGGAGGATGTCAGTCAGTGTTACTGCTCCAGGAGAGGTAGGCATCTATAGGGGAGGATGTCAGTCAGTGTTACTGCTCCAGGAGAGGTAGACATCTATAGGGGAGGATGTCAGTCAGTGTTACTGCTCCAGTAGAGGTAGACATCTATAGGGGAGGATGTCAGTCAGTGTTACTGCTCCAGTAGAGGTAGACATCTATAGGGGAGGATGTCAGTCAGTGTTACTGCTCCAGGAGAGGTAGACATCTATAGGGGAGGATATCAGTCAGTGTTACTGCTCCAGTAGAGGTAGACATCTATAGGGGAGGATGTCAGTCAGTGTTACTGCTCCAGGAGAGGTAGACATCTATAGGGGAGGATGTCAGTCAGTGTTACTGCTCCAGGAGAGGTAGACATCTATAGGGGAGGATGTCAGTCAGTGTTACTGCTCCAGGAGAGGTAGACATCTATAGGGAGGATATCAGTCAGTGTTACTGCTCCAGTAGAGGTAGACATCTATAGGGGAGGATGTCAGTCAGTGTTACTGCTCCAGGAGAGGTAGACATCTATAGGGGAGGATATCAGTCAGTGTTACTGCTCCAGTAGAGGTAGACATCTATAGGGGAGGATGTCAGTCAGTGTTACTGCTCCAGGAGAGGTAGACATCTATAGGGAGGATGTCAGTCAGTGTTACTGCTCCAGTAGAGGTAGACATCTATAGGGGAGGATGTCAGTCAGTGTTACTGCTCCAGGAGAGGTAGACATCTATAGGGGAGGATATCAGTCAGTGTTACTGCTCCAGTAGAGGTAGACATCTATAGGGGAGGATGTCAGTCAGTGTTACTGCTCCAGGAGAGGTAGACATCTATAGGGGAGGATGTCAGTCAGTGTTACTGCTCCAGGAGAGGTAGACATCTATAGGGGAGGATGTCAGTCAGTGTTACTGCTCCAGGAGAGGTAAACATCTATAGGGGAGGATGTCAGTCAGTGTTACTGCTCCAGGAGAGGTAGACATCTATAGGGGAGGATGTCAGTCAGTGTTACTGCTCCAGGAGAGGTAGACATCTATAGGGGAGGATGTCAGTCAGTGTTACTGCTCCAGTAGAGGTAGACATCTATAGGGGAGGATGTCAGTCAGTGTTACTGCTCCAGGAGAGGTAGACATCTATAGGGGAGGATATCAGTCAGTGTTACTGCTCCAGGAGAGGTAGACATCTATAGGGGAGGATGTCAGTCAGTGTTACTGCTCCAGTAGAGGTAGACATCTATAGGGGAGGATGTCAGTCAGTGTTACTGCTCCAGGAGAGGTAGACATCTATAGGGGAGGATGTCAGTCAGTGTTACTGCTCCAGGAGAGGTAGACATCTATAGGGGAGGATGTCAGTCAGTGTTACTGCTCCAGTAGAGGTAGACATCTATAGGGGAGGATGTCAGTCAGTGTTACTGCTCCAGGAGAGGTAGACATCTATAGGGGAGGATGTCAGTCAGTGTTACTGCTCCAGGAGAGGTAGACATCTATAGGGGAGGATATCAGTCAGTGTTACTGCTCCAGGAGAGGTAGACATCTATAGGGGAGGATGTCAGTCAGTGTTACTGCTCCAGGAGAGGTAGACATCTATAGGGGAGGATGTCAGTCAGTGTTACTGCTCCAGGAGAGGTAGACATCTATAGGGGAGGATGTCAGTCAGTGTTACTGCTCCAGGAGAGGTAGACATCTATAGGGGAGGATATCAGTCAGTGTTACTGCTCCAGGAGAGGTAGACATCTATAGGGAGGATATCAGTCAGTGTTACTGCTCCAGGAGAGGTAGACATCTATAGGGGAGGATATCAGTCAGTGTTACTGCTCCAGGAGAGGTAGACATCTATAGGGGAGGATGTCAGTCAGTGTTACTGCTCCAGGAGAGGTAGACATCTATAGGGGAGGATATCAGTCAGTGTTACTGCTCCAAGAGAGGTAGACATCTATAGGGGAGGATATCAGTCAGTGTTACTGCTCCAGGAGAGGTAGACATCTATAGGGGAGGATGTCAGTCAGTGTTACTGCTCCAGGAGAGGTAGACATCTATAGGGGAGGATATCAGTCAGTGTTACTGCTCCAAGAGAGGTAGACATCTATAGGGGAGGATATCAGTCAGTGTTACTGCTCCAGGAGAGGTAGACATCTATAGGGGAGGATATCAGTCAGTGTTACTGCTCCAGGAGAGGTAGACATCTATAGGGGAGGATGTCAGTCAGTGTTACTGCTCCAGGAGAGGTAGACATCTATAGGGGAGGATATCAGTCAGTGTTACTGCTCCAAGAGAGGTAGACATCTATAGGGGAGGATATCAGTCAGTGTTACTGCTCCAGGAGAGGTAGACATCTATAGGGGAGGATGTCAGTCAGTGTTACTGCTCCAGGAGAGGTAGACATCTATAGGGGAGGATATCAGTCAGTGTTACTGCTCCAAGAGAGGTAGACATCTATAGGGGAGGATATCAGTCAGTGTTACTGCTCCAGGAGAGGTAGGCATCTATAGGGGAGGATGTCAGTCAGTGTTACTGCTCCAGGAGAGGTAGACATCTATAGGGGAGGATGTCAGTCAGTGTTACTGCTCCAGGAGAGGTAGGCATCTATAGGGGAGGATGTCAGTCAGTGTTACTGCTCCAGGAGAGGTAGACATCTATAGGGGAGGATGTCAGTCAGTGTTACTGCTCCAGTAGAGGTAGACATCTATAGGGGAGGATGTCAGTCAGTGTTACTGCTCCAAGAGAGGTAGACATCTATAGGGGAGGATATCAGTCAGTGTTACTGCTCCAGGAGAGGTAGGCATCTATAGGGGAGGATGTCAGTCAGTGTTACTGCTCCAGGAGAGGTAGACATCTATAGGGGAGGATGTCAGTCAGTGTTACTGCTCCAGGAGAGGTAGGCATCTATAGGGGAGGATGTCAGTCAGTGTTACTGCTCCAGGAGAGGTAGACATCTATAGGGGAGGATGTCAGTCAGTGTTACTGCTCCAGTAGAGGTAGACATCTATAGGGGAGGATGTCAGTCAGTGTTACCGCTCCAGGAGAGGTAGGCATCTATAGGGGAGGATGTCAGTCAGTGTTACTGCTCCAGTAGAGGTAGACATCTATAGGGGAGGATGTCAGTCAGTGTTACTGCTCCAGTAGAGGTAGACATCTATAGGGGAGGATGTCAGTCAGTGTTACTGCTCCAGGAGAGGTAGGCATCTATAGGGGAGGATGTCAGTCAGTGTTACTGCTCCAGTAGAGGTAGACATCTATAGGGGAGGATGTCAGTCAGTGTTACTGCTCCAGTAGAGGTAGACATCTATAGGGGAGGATGTCAGTCAGTGTTACTGCTCCAGGAGAGGTAGGCATCTATAGGGGAGGATGTCAGTCAGTGTTACTGCTCCAGGAGAGGTAGACATCTATAGGGGAGGATGTCAGTCAGTGTTACTGCTCCAGTAGAGGTAGACATCTATAGGGGAGGATGTCAGTCAGTGTTACTGCTCCAGGAGAGGTAGGCATCTATAGGGGAGGATGTCAGTCAGTGTTACTGCTCCAGGAGAGGTAGACATCTATAGGGGAGGATGTCAGTCAGTGTTACTGCTCCAGGAGAGGTAGACATCTATAGGGGAGGATGTCAGTCAGTGTTACTGCTCCAGGAGAGGTAGACATCTATAGGGGAGGATGTCAGTCAGTGTTACTGCTCCAGGAGAGGTAGACATCTATAGGGGAGGATGTCAGTCAGTGTTACTGCTCCAGGAGAGGTAGACATCTATAGGGGAGGATGTCAGTCAGTGTTACTGCTCCAGGAGAGGTAGACATCTATAGGGGAGGATGTCAGTCAGTGTTACCGCTCCAGGAGAGGTAGACATCTATAGGGGAGGATGTCAGTCAGTGTTACTGCTCCAGGAGAGGTAGACATCTATAGGGGAGGATGTCAGTCAGTGTTACTGCTCCAGGAGAGGTAGACATCTATAGGGGAGGATGTCAGTCAGTGTTACTGCTCCAGGAGAGGTAGACATCTATAGGGGAGGATGTCAGTCAGTGTTACTGCTCCAGGAGAGGTAGGCATCTATAGGGGAGGATGTCAGTCAGTGTTACTGCTCCAGGAGAGGTAGACATCTATAGGGGAGGATGTCAGTCAGTGTTACTGCTCCAGTAGAGGTAGACATCTATAGGGGAGGATGTCAGTCAGTGTTACTGCTCCAGGAGAGGTAGGCATCTATAGGGGAGGATGTCAGTCAGTGTTACTGCTCCAGGAGAGGTAGACATCTATAGGGGAGGATGTCAGTCAGTGTTACTGCTCCAGGAGAGGTAGACATCTATAGGGGAGGATGTCAGTCAGTGTTACTGCTCCAGGAGAGGTAGACATCTATAGGGGAGGATGTCAGTCAGTGTTACTGCTCCAGGAGAGGTAGACATCTATAGGGGAGGATGTCAGTCAGTGTTACTGCTCCAGGAGAGGTAGACATCTATAGGGGAGGATGTCAGTCAGTGTTACTGCTCCAGGAGAGGTAGACATCTATAGGGGAGGATGTCAGTCAGTGTTACCGCTCCAGGAGAGGTAGACATCTATAGGGAGGATGTCAGTCAGTGTTACTGCTCCAGGAGAGGTAGACATCTATAGGGGAGGATGTCAGTCAGTGTTACCGCTCCAGGAGAGGTAGACATCTATAGGGGAGGATGTCAGTCAGTGTTACTGCTCCAGGAGAGGTAGACATCTATAGGGGAGGATATCAGTCAGTGTTACTGCTCCAGGAGAGGTAGACATCTATAGGGGAGGATGTCAGTCAGTGTTACCGCTCCAGGAGAGGTAGACATCTATAGGGGAGGATGTCAGTCAGTGTTACTGCTCCAGGAGAGGTAGACATCTGTAGGGGAGGATGTCAGTCAGTGTTACTGCTCCAGGAGAGGTAGACATCTATAGGGGAGGATGTCAGTCAGTGTTACTGCTCCAGGAGAGGTAGACATCTATAGGGGAGGATGTCAGTCAGTGTTACCGCTCCAGGAGAGTAGACATCTATAGGGGAGGATGTCAGTCAGTGTTACTGCTCCAGGAGAGGTAGACATCTATAGGGGAGGATGTCAGTCAGTGTTACTGCTCCAGGAGAGGTAGACATCTATAGGGGAGGATATCAGTCAGTGTTACTGCTCCAGGAGAGGTAGACATCTATAGGGGAGGATGTCAGTCAGTGTTACTGCTCCAGGAGAGGTAGACATCTATAGGGGAGGATGTCAGTCAGTGTTACTGCTCCAGGAGAGGTAGACATCTATAGGGAGGATGTCAGTCAGTGTTACTGCTCCAGTAGAGGTAGACATCTATAGGGGAGGATGTCAGTCAGTGTTACTGCTCCAGGAGAGGTAGACATCTATAGGGGAGGATGTCAGTCAGTGTTACTGCTCCAGGAGAGGTAGGCATCTATAGGGGAGGATGTCAGTCAGTGTTACCGCTCCAGGAGAGGTAGACATCTATAGGGGAGGATGTCAGTCAGTGTTACCGCTCCAGGAGAGGTAGACATCTATAGGGGAGGATGTCAGTCAGTGTTACTGCTCCAGGAGAGGTAGACATCTATAGGGGAGGATATCAGTCAGTGTTACTGCTCCAGGAGAGGTAGACATCTATAGGGGAGGATGTCAGTCAGTGTTACCGCTCCAGGAGAGGTAGACATCTATAGGGGAGGATGTCAGTCAGTGTTACTGCTCCAGGAGAGGTAGACATCTGTAGGGGAGGATGTCAGTCAGTGTTACTGCTCCAGGAGAGGTAGACATCTATAGGGGAGGATGTCAGTCAGTGTTACTGCTCCAGGAGAGGTAGACATCTATAGGGGAGGATATCAGTCAGTGTTACTGCTCCAGGAGAGGTAGACATCTATAGGGGAGGATGTCAGTCAGTGTTACTGCTCCAGGAGAGGTAGACATCTATAGGGGAGGATGTCAGTCAGTGTTACTGCTCCAGGAGAGGTAGACATCTATAGGGGAGGATATCAGTCAGTGTTACTGCTCCAGGAGAGGTAGACATCTATAGGGGAGGATGTCAGTCAGTGTTACTGCTCCAGGAGAGGTAGACATCTATAGGGGAGGATGTCAGTCAGTGTTACTGCTCCAGGAGAGGTAGACATCTATAGGGGAGGATGTCAGTCAGTGTTACTGCTCCAGTAGAGGTAGACATCTATAGGGGAGGATGTCAGTCAGTGTTACTGCTCCAGGAGAGGTAGACATCTATAGGGGAGGATGTCAGTCAGTGTTACTGCTCCAGGAGAGGTAGGCATCTATAGGGGAGGATGTCAGTCAGTGTTACTGCTCCAGGAGAGGTAGACATCTATAGGGGAGGATATCAGTCAGTGTTACTGCTCCAGGAGAGGTAGACATCTATAGGGGAGGATGTCAGTCAGTGTTACTGCTCCAGGAGAGGTAGACATCTATAGGGGAGGATGTCAGTCAGTGTTACTGCTCCAGGAGAGGTAGACATCTATAGGGGAGGATGTCAGTCAGTGTTACTGCTCCAGGAGAGGTAGACATCTATAGGGGAGGATGTCAGTCAGTGTTACTGCTCCAGGAGAGGTAGACATCTATAGGGGAGGATGTCAGTCAGTGTTACTGCTCCAGGAGAGGTAGACATCTATAGGGGAGGATGTCAGTCAGTGTTACTGCTCCAGGAGAGGTAGACATCTATAGGGGAGGATGTCAGTCAGTGTTACTGCTCCAGGAGAGGTAGACATCTATAGGGGAGGATGTCAGTCAGTGTTACCGCTCCAGGAGAGGTAGACATCTATAGGGGAGGATGTCAGTCAGTGTTACCGCTCCAGGAGAGGTAGACATCTATAGGGGAGGATGTCAGTCAGTGTTACTGCTCCAGTAGAGGTAGACATCTATAGGGGAGGATGTCAGTCAGTGTTACTGCTCCAGGAGAGGTAGACATCTATAGGGGAGGATGTCAGTCAGTGTTACTGCTCCAGGAGAGGTAGGCATCTATAGGGGAGGATGTCAGTCAGTGTTACTGCTCCAGTAGAGGTAGACATCTATAGGGGAGGATGTCAGTCAGTGTTACTGCTCCAGGAGAGGTAGACATCTATAGGGGAGGATGTCAGTCAGTGTTACTGCTCCAGGAGAGGTAAACATCTATAGGGGAGGATGTCAGTCAGTGTTACTGCTCCAGGAGAGGTAGACATCTATAGGGGAGGATGTCAGTCAGTGTTACTGCTCCAGGAGAGTAGACATCTATAGGGGAGGATGTCAGTCAGTGTTACTGCTCCAGGAGAGGTAGACATCTATAGGGGAGGATGTCAGTCAGTGTTACTGCTCCAGGAGAGGTAGACATCTATAGGGGAGGATGTCAGTCAGTGTTACTGCTCCAGGAGAGGTAGACATCTATAGGGGAGAATGTCAGTCAGTGTTACTGCTCCAAGAGAGGTAGACATCTATAGGGGAGGATGTCAGTCAGTGTTACTGCTCCAGGAGAGGTAGACATCTATAGGGGAGGATGTCAGTCAGTGTTACTGCTCCAGGAGAGGTAGACATCTATAGGGGAGGATGTCAGTCAGTGTTACTGCTCCAGGAGAGGTAGACATCTATAGGGGAGGATGTCAGTCAGTGTTACTGCTCCAGGAGAGGTAGACATCTATAGGGGAGGATGTCAGTCAGTGTTACTGCTCCAGGAGAGGTAGACATCTATAGGGGAGGATGTCAGTCAGTGTTACTGCTCCAGGAGAGGTAGACATCTATAGGGGAGGATGTCAGTCAGTGTTACTGCTCCAGGAGAGGTAGACATCTATAGGGGAGGATGTCAGTCAGTGTTACTGCTCCAGGAGAGGTAGACATCTATAGGGGAGGATGTCAGTCAGTGTTACCGCTCCAGGAGAGGTAGACATCTATAGGGGAGGATGTCAGTCAGTGTTACCGCTCCAGGAGAGGTAGACATCTATAGGGGAGGATGTCAGTCAGTGTTACTGCTCCAGTAGAGGTAGACATCTATAGGGGAGGATGTCAGTCAGTGTTACTGCTCCAGGAGAGGTAGACATCTATAGGGGAGGATGTCAGTCAGTGTTACTGCTCCAGGAGAGGTAGGCATCTATAGGGGAGGATGTCAGTCAGTGTTACTGCTCCAGGAGAGGTAGACATCTATAGGGGAGGATATCAGTCAGTGTTACTGCTCCAGGAGAGTAGACATCTATAGGGGAGGATGTCAGTCAGTGTTACTGCTCCAGGAGAGGTAGACATCTATAGGGGAGGATGTCAGTCAGTGTTACTGCTCCAGGAGAGGTAGACATCTATAGGGGAGGATGTCAGTCAGTGTTACTGCTCCAGGAGAGGTAGACATCTATAGGGGAGGATGTCAGTCAGTGTTACTGCTCCAGGAGAGGTAGACATCTATAGGGGAGGATGTCAGTCAGTGTTACTGCTCCAGGAGAGGTAGACATCTATAGGGGAGGATGTCAGTCAGTGTTACTGCTCCAGGAGAGGTAGACATCTATAGGGGAGGATGTCAGTCAGTGTTACTGCTCCAGGAGAGGTAGACATCTATAGGGAGGATGTCAGTCAGTGTTACCGCTCCAGGAGAGGTAGACATCTATAGGGGAGGATGTCAGTCAGTGTTACCGCTCCAGGAGAGGTAGACATCTATAGGGGAGGATGTCAGTCAGTGTTACTGCTCCAGTAGAGGTAGACATCTATAGGGGAGGATGTCAGTCAGTGTTACTGCTCCAGGAGAGGTAGACATCTATAGGGGAGGATGTCAGTCAGTGTTACTGCTCCAGGAGAGGTAGGCATCTATAGGGGAGGATGTCAGTCAGTGTTACTGCTCCAGTAGAGGTAGACATCTATAGGGGAGGATGTCAGTCAGTGTTACTGCTCCAGGAGAGGTAGACATCTATAGGGGAGGATGTCAGTCAGTGTTACTGCTCCAGGAGAGGTAAACATCTATAGGGGAGGATGTCAGTCAGTGTTACTGCTCCAGGAGAGGTAGACATCTATAGGGGAGGATGTCAGTCAGTGTTACTGCTCCAGGAGAGGTAGACATCTATAGGGGAGGATGTCAGTCAGTGTTACTGCTCCAGGAGAGGTAGACATCTATAGGGGAGGATGTCAGTCAGTGTTACTGCTCCAGGAGAGGTAGACATCTATAGGGGAGGATGTCAGTCAGTGTTACTGCTCCAGGAGAGGTAGACATCTATAGGGGAGAATGTCAGTCAGTGTTACTGCTCCAAGAGAGGTAGACATCTATAGGGGAGGATGTCAGTCAGTGTTACTGCTCCAGGAGAGGTAGACATCTATAGGGGAGGATGTCAGTCAGTGTTACTGCTCCAGGAGAGGTAGACATCTATAGGGGAGGATGTCAGTCAGTGTTACCGCTCCAGGAGAGGTAGACATCTATAGGGGAGGATGTCAGTCAGTGTTACCGCTCCAGGAGAGGTAGACATCTATAGGGGAGGATGTCAGTCAGTGTTACTGCTCCAGTAGAGGTAGACATCTATAGGGGAGGATGTCAGTCAGTGTCTCTCTCTCTCTCTCTCTCTCTCTCTCTCTCTCTCTCTCTGTCTCTCTATGTCTCCCTGTCTCTCTCTCTCTCTCTCTCTCTCTCTCTCTCTCTCTCTCTCTCTCTCTCTCTCTCTCTCTCTGTGTCTCTCTCTCTCTCTCTCTCTCTCTCTCTCTCTCTCTCTCTCTCTCTCTCTCTCTCTCTCTCTCTATTTACATTTACATTTACATTTAAGTCATTTAGCAGATGCTCTTATCCAGAGCGACTTACAAATTGGTGCATTCACCTCTCTGTGGATCTCTCTCTCTCTCTCTCTCTCTCTCTGTGGATCTCTCTCTCTCTCTCTCTGTGGATCTCTCTCTCCCCCTCTGTGGATCTTTCTCTCTCTCTCTCTCTCTCTCTCTCTCTCTCTCTCTCTCTCTCTCTCTCTCTCTCTCTCTCTCTGTGGATCTCTGTCTCTGTGGATCTCTCTCTCTCTCTGTGGATCTCTCTCTCTCTGCAGATCTCTCTCTCTCTCTGTGGATCTCTCTCTCTCTCTCTCTCTGTGGATCTCTCTCTCTCTCTCTCTGTGGATCTCTCTCTCCCCCTCTGTGGATCTTTCTCTCTCTCTCTGTGGATCTCTCTCTGTGGATCTCTCTCTCTCTTTCAAAGAATAATGCTTTGGAAGAGGTATATATCTGTAACAGCATAGCTGTTTCTCAGTCTTTGAAGAGATACATTATTTATTTGTGTTAAAATCACTGTTCTATTGATTTAAAAAAAATGTACTCCTTTTTCTCCCCAATTTCATGGTATACAATTGGTAGTCTCATCGCTGCAACTCCCGTACAGACTCTGGAGAGGTGAAGGTCGAGAGCCATGCGTCCTCTGAAACACAACCCAACCAAGCCTCACTGCTTCTTGACACAATACACACTTAACCTGAAAGCCAGCCTCACCAATGTGTTGTAGGAAACACAGTACACCTGGCAACCGTGTCAGCTTGCAGTGTGCCAGGCCCGCTACAGGAGTCGCGAGTGAACGATGGGACAACATCATCCCTGCCGGCCAAACCCTCCCCTAACGCGGACGACACTGGGCCAATTGAGCGCTGCCCCATGGGTCTCCCAGTCGCAGCCAGCTGCGACAGAACCTGGACTCAAACCCAGAATCTGTAGAGGCACAGCCTTAGACCACTGAGCCACTAGGGAGGCCAAGATCACTGTTCTGATGAAATACATAGGATCAAAGCGTGGTGCTAATCGCTGGTGTTCCTCTCTGATGTGAGAGCAGGGAGATAGAAGTAATTTATAATTCACCACCTACCACCTGGTATTTCCTACTGCACACTAGAGAGAGAGAGGTGTAGAAGGAGATGGAGGGAGAAAGAGAGGGAGCTCTTAATGAAAGCACCGCCTGCCTCTCCCCTATTCCTTATTAACATATTCTCTCAAACAATAACTTCCCCCCCTCTGTCTGAAAGCACCGCCTGTCTCTCCTCCTATTCCCTATTGATATCTCTGTCTGAAAGCACCGCCTGTCTCTCCTCCTATTCCCTATTGATATCTCTGTCTGAAAGCACCGCCTGTCTCTCCTCTATTCCTTATTAACATATTCTCTCAAACAATAACTTCCCCCCTCTGTCTGAAAGCACCGCCTGTCTCTCCTCCTATTCCCTATTGATATCCCTGTCTGAAAGCACCGCCTGTCTCTCCTCCTATTCCCTATTGATATCCCTGTCTGAAAGCACCGCCTGTCTCTCCTCCTATTCCCTATTGATATCTCTGTCTGAAAGCACCGCCTGTCTCTCCTCCTATTCCCTATTGATATCCCTGTCTGAAAGCACCGCCTGTCTCTCCTCCTATTCCCTATTGATATCTCTGTCTGAAAGCACCGCCTGTCTCTCCTCCTATTCCCTATTGATATCCCTGTCTGAAAGCACCGCCTGTCTCTCCTCCTATTCCCTATTGATATCCCTGTCTGAAAGCACCGCCTGTCTCTCCTCCTATTCCCTATTGATATCCCTGTCTGAAAGCACCGCCTGTCTCTCCTCCTATTCCCTATTGATAGCCCTGTCTGAAAGCACCGCCTGTCTCTCCTCCTATTCCCTATTGATATCCCTGTCTGAAAGCACCGCCTGTCTCTCCTCCTATTCCCTATTGATATCCCTGTCTGAAAACAAGGTCTGTCTCTCCTCCTATTCCCTATTGATATCCCTGTCTGAAAGCACCGCCTGTCTCTTCTCCTATTCCCTATTGATAGCCCTGTCTGAAAGCACCGCCTGTCTCTCCTCCTATTCCCTATTGATAGCCCTGTCTGAAAGCACCGCCTGTCTCTCCTCCTATTCCCTATAGAAAGAGAGAGGGAGAGGGGTGGGAGTTATTGTTTGAGAAAATTTGTTAGTAGAGGATAGGGAGAATCAGGCGGTGCTTTCATTAACATTAACAGCTCTCTGCTTCTCCCTCCCTCTCCACATATCCCTCTCTCCTCTAGTGTGCAGAAGGAAATACCAGGCGGTGAATTACAGATGATTTCTATCTCCCTGTTCTCACATCAGAGAGGAACACCAGCGATAAGCACCGTGCTTTGATCCCCTCTATTTCATCAGAACAGTGATCTTAACACAAATAAATAATTTCAGAGGAGGATGAATCTTGTCACACTACAGTTTCTCCACATCCTTAATATAAAATATATCTCTTTAAAGACACAGACTGAGACACAGCCGTGCTGTTACAGATATGTATGGCTTTCAGAGAGAGAGAGAGAGAGAGAGAGAGAGAGAGAGAGAGAGAGAGAGAGAGAGAGAGAGAGAGAGAGAGAGAGAGAGAGAGAGAGAGAGAGAGAGAGAGAGAGAGAGAGAGAGAGAGAGAGAGAGAGAGAGAGAGAGAGAGAGAGAGAGAGAGAGAGAGAGAGACACACAGAGAGAGAGAGAGAGAGAGAGAGAGAGACAGAGAGAGAGAGAGAGAGAGAGAGAGAGAGAGAGAGAGAGAGAGAGACAGAGAGACAGAGAGAGACACAGAGAGAGAGAGAGAGAGAGAGAGACAGAGAGAGACACAGAGAGAGAGAGAGAGAGAGAGAGAGAGAGAGAGAGAGAGAGAGAGAGAGAGAGAGAGAGAGAGAGAGAGAGAGAGAGAGAGAGAGAGAGAGAGAGAGAGAGAGAGAGAGAGACAGAGAGAGAGAGAGAGAGAGAGAGAGAGAGAGAGAGAGAGAGAGAGAGACAGAGAGACAGAGAGACAGAGAGAGACAGAGAGAGAGAGAGAGAGAGAGAGAGAGAGACACAGAGAGAGAGAGAGAGAGAGAGAGCAGAGAGAGAGAGAGAGACACAGAGAGAGAGAGAGAGAGAGAGAGAGAGAGAGAGAGAGAGAGAGAGAGAGAGAGAGAGAGAGACAGGGAGACATAGAGAGACAGAGAGAGAGAGAGAGAGAGAGAGAGAGAGAGAGAGAGACAGAGAGAGACACAGAGAGACAGAGAGAGACAGAGAGAGACACAGAGAGAGGTCTGCTGGTACAGTCTATGTTGTAGTACTGTTTTCTGCCTCAGGCATGAACATATATTTAATAAATGTAGTGTGAAATCAAATCAATGACCATAAGCCGCCTCCAATGTCATTTTAGAGAATTTGGCAGTATGTCCAACCAGCCTTGCAACCGCAGACCACGTGTAACCAGCTCAGGATCTCCACATCCGGATTCTTTACCTGCAGGATGGTCTGAGACCAGCCACCCAGACAACTGATGACAACTGTGGGTTTGGACAACCAAGGAATTTCCGCACAAACTGTCAGAAACAAGGAAGCTTATCTAAGTCTTGACCTGACTGCAGTTCGGCGTCGTAACAGACTTCAGTGAATGCCTTCGATGGCCTCTGGCACCCTGTAGAATGTTGCTCTTCACAGATGAATCCCGGTACCAGGCAGATGACTTGTATGACGTCGTGACCGGTTTGCTGATGTCAACGTTGTGAACTGAGTGCCCCCCGGTGGCTGTGGGGTTATGGTGGCTGTAGGGTTATGGTGGCTGTGGGGTTATGGTAACGGGACAGGCATAAGCTACGGACCACTAACACAATTGCGTTTTATTGATGGTAATGGAATGCTCAGAGATACCATGATGAGATCCTGACGTCCAATTCCTGGAAGCTGAAAAATGTCCCAGTTCTTCCATGGCCTGCATATTCACCAGACATGTCACCCATTGAGCATGTTTGGGATGCTCTGGATCAACGTGTATCACAGCGTGTTGCAGTTCCGGCCAATACCCAGCAACTTCACACAGCCATTGAAGAGCAGTGGGTCAACATTCCACAGGCCCCAATCAACAGCCTGATCAACTCTATGTGAAGGAGATGTTCATACTGCATGAGGAAAATGTCACACGATATACTAGCTGGTTTTACGATCCAAGCCCTTCCTTTTTTCTTAATGTGTCTGTGACCAACAGATGCATGTCTGTATTCCCAGTCATGTGTAATCCATAGATTATGGCCTAATGAATTCATTTCTATTGACTGATTTCCTTATATGAACTGCAATTCAGTACAAATTTGAAATGGTTGAGTGTTGGATTTATGTTTTTGTTCAGACTACTATCACTGTGCACATCTAATAGCAGAACCATTTTATCTGGACCTCAGTTGAGATTACATTACGATACGTGGTGATCAATCAATGACAAACTTTAAATACAATTTTCAGTTGATTTAGTCCTACTTTTTATTACTGTTTGGTTGAGATGTGAATTAAACATATCAATCAAAGGTAAGGGAATATTTATCATGTCATTTCTTGTTTATGTTGATGCCGCTTCCACTGTATGTCACCAGTCTTTGGAATTTGGTTGAGGTTATTCATTTGTGCAATGAAGAAGTCTAAGAACTGCGTAAACATATAAATTATTAATTTGTAGACAAACTGCAATCAAGCCAGACTAAATCAGGGGCACAAATAGAACAATATTAGCAGTAGATACATATCCTTTAAATGTTTATATTTGGTTGCGTTGATAACCAAACGCAAAAATAAATAGCCTAAAGTTAAGGCTATCTTACAAACTAATGTAACATTCAACCTTAAAATGACTAACACATCCTACGGCCTCATGACAAAAGTATAGCTAAAATATATTATATTTATTTAACGATAGCTGAGCTTGCTAGCTAGCTAAATTTAATATTTATTTGGCAAGCTCGCTAGTGCCATGATGTTGTCCTCTTTGGGTACAACAAGCCCCATCCCTCTCTCCCTGCCTCCTACACCCAGGCTGCTGTGGTCAGAGAGAGGTCGTAAATTCCTGGAGGAGATTATCTCCTCATGGCCACAGTATAGAGACAGGGTGACTTTTCATAGAGAACAAACAACATTTGTGTTCTGGAGAAGGTATAAAAGATCGGCGAAGAATCCAGCTACGAACTGGTCCGTTTGGTACAATTTTATGAAACTCGTGGGAGACAATACGGCCACATTACCATAACACAGTTTATATAATAGCCTCAGATATGTTTACATCTAATTGTTTTATAAGATGAATGAGTGAGGATGATACTGTTTGTAAAATTGTGTAATGTGATTTTGGACTGTTTAACTTCTTATGGCTGGGGGGCAGTATTGAGTAGCTTGGATGAATAAGTTGCCCAAAGTAAATGGCCTGCTCCTCAGTCTCAGTTGCTAATATATGCATAGTGTTATTATTATTGGATAGAGTTTCTAGAACTGTTTGAATGATGTCTGTGAGTATAACATAACTCATATGGCAGGCAAAAACCTGAGGAGAACTCAAAACAGGAAGTGAGAAATCTGAGCTTTGAGTCCCCAATGAAATCCCCTTGAGATATTAATTATGTTGCACTGCCTAGGGAGTCCACTAGATGTCAACCATCAATCGAAATTTGAATGAGACTTCTACTGTGTTATGGGACTGAATGGGAGCAGAATGTATCAGGTGTCTGGCAGTCAGTCATTTTCTGATCATGCGCATTCCACATGATATCCACTTAAGTTCCATTGATCATGAAGACAAGAAGGAATCCGGTTGGAACTTTATTGAAGCTATATGTTAAAAACATCCCAAAGATTGATTCTGTACTTAGTTTGAAATGTTTCTTCGATCTGTAATATAACTTTTTGAAGTTTTTGTCCGAAGTAACACTGAGCAGAATGAGCGTTTGGATATGTATACCAAACACGATAACAAAAGAAGGTATTTGGACATAAATAATGGATATTATCGAACAAAACAAACATTTATTGTGGACCTGGGATTCCTGGAGGTCTTTTTAATGTAGATAGGTAAGGGAATATTTATCATGTAATGTCTTGTTTATGTTGACACCGCTTCCACTGTATGTCACCAGTCTTTGGAATTCGGTTGAGGTTATTCATTTGTGCAATGAAGAAGTATGGACATCTAGGAATTGCGTAACACTGTCGAGAGTTGAGCAAGACGTGAAAAGAAGCATGGTTTGTTGTGTTCCTGTATTGAACACAGAGACGTCAACAATTTGATTGATTATTAATGTTTAAACATACTGAGGGAGGGAGGGGGTGGAGTAGAGATGGAGGGAGGGGGTGGAGTAGAGATGGAGGGAGTGGTTGGAGTAGAGATGGAGGGAGGGGGTGGAGTAGAGATGGAGCGAGGGGGGGTGGAGTAGAGCTGGTGGGAGGGGTGGAGTAGAGATGGTGGGAGGGGGTGGAGTAGAGCTGGTGGGAGGGGGTTGGAGTAGAGATGGTGGGAGGGGGTGGAGTAGAGATGGAGCGAGGGGGTGGAGTAGAGCTGGTGGGAGGGGGTAGAGTAGAGCTGGGGGGAGGGGGTGGAGTAGAGATGGAGGGAGGGGGTGGAGTAGAGATGGAGCGAGGGGGTTGGAGTAGAGCTGGTGGGAGGGGTGGAGTAGAGATGGTGGGAGGGGGTGGAGTAGAGCTGGTGGGAGGGGGTGGAGTAGAGATGGTGGGAGTGGGTGGAGTAGAGATGGAGCGAGGGGGTGGAGTAGAGCTGGTGGGAGGGGGTAGAGTAGAGCTGGTGGGAGGGGGTGGAGTAGAGATGGAGGGAGGGGGTGGAGTAGAGATGGAGGGAGGGGGTGGAGTAGAGATGGTGGGAGGGGGTGGAGTAGAGATGGAGGGAGGGGGTGGAGTAGAGCTGGAGGGAGGGGGTGGAGTAGAGGTGGAGGGAGGGGGTGGAGTAGAGATGGAGGGAGGGGGTGGAGTAGAGCTGGTGGGAGGAGGTGGAGTAGAGATGGAGGGAGGGGGTGGAGTAGAGATGGAGGGAGGGGGTGGAGTAGAGATGGTGGGAGGGGGTGGAGTAGAGCTGGTGGGAGGGGGTGGAGTAGAGATGGAGGGAGGGGGTGGAGTAGAGATGGTGGGAGGGGGTGGAGTAGAGATGTTGGGAGGGGGTGGAGTAGAGCTGGTGGGAGGGGTGGAGTAGAGATGGAGGGAGGGGGTGGAGTAGAGATGGAGGGAGGGGTGGAGTAGAGATGGTGGGAGGGGGTGGAGTAGAGATGGAGGGAGGGGAGGTGGAGTAGAGATGGAGGGAGGGGGTGGAGTAGAGATGGAGGGAGGGGTGGAGTAGAGATGGTGGGAGGGGTGGAGTAGAGATGGAGGGAGGGGTGGAGTAGAGATGGAGGGAGGGGGTGGAGTAGAGATGGTGGGAGTGGGTGGAGTAGAATGGAGCAAGGGGGGTGGAGTAGACATGGAGCAAGGGGGTGGAGTAGAGCTGGTGGGAGGGGTGGAGTAGAGCTGGTGGGAGGGGGTGGAGTAGAGATGGAGGGAGGGGTGGAGTAGAGCTGGAGGGAGGGGGTGGGTAGAGATGGAGGGAGGGGGTGGAGTAGAGATGGAGGGAGGGGTGGAGTAGAGATGGAGGGAGGAGGTGGAGTAGAGATGGAGGGAGGGGGTGGAGTAGAGCTGGTGGGAGGGGGTGGAGTAGAGATGGTGGGAGTGGGTGGAAAATAGCTGTTTTTCTGGATCAAACGCGAGTAGAGATGGTGGGAGGGGTGGAGTAGAGATGGAGGGAGGGGAGGTGGAGTAGAGATGGAGGGAGGGGGTGGAGTAGAGATGGAGGGAGGGGAGGTGGAGTAGAGATGGAGGGAGGGGGTGGAGTAGAGATGGAGGGAGGGGTGGAGTAGAGATGGAGGGAGGGGGTGGAGTAGAGATGGGGGGAGGAGGTGGAGTAGAGATGGAGGGAGGGGGTGGAGTAGAGATGGTGGGAGTGGGTGGAAAATAGCTGTTTTTTCTGGATCAAACGCGCCAAATAAATGGACATTTGGATATATATGGACTGAATTAATCGAACAAAAGGACCATTTGTGATGTTTATGGGACATATTGGAGTGCCAACACAAGAAGCTCGTCAAAGGTAAGGCAAGTTTTATGTTTTATTTCTGCGTTTTGTGTTGCGTCTGCAGGGTTGAAACATGCTACCCTCTTTGTTTATTGTTGTGCTATCATCAGATAATAACTTCTTATGCTTTCGCCAAAAACCCTTTTTAAAATCTGACATGTTGGCTGGATTTGTAACGAGTGTAGCTTTAATTGAGTATCTTACATGTGTGATTTAATAAAAGTTTGATTTTATATCATTATTTTTAATTTGCCGTGCTGCATTTTCCCTGGCTTTTGCCCAAGTGGGACGCAACCGTCCCCTATACCATAAGAAGTTAATTAAGGAGAGGTATATCTATAATTCCATGTGTACAATTTATATCATCATCTACATTTAGGATGAGTATTTCTGTTGAATGATGTGGCTATAAATTACTGGATGTTTTTAAACTAGTGAATGTAACGCGCCAATGTAAACTAATATTTTGATAAATATGAACTTTATCAAACAAAATATACATGTATTGTGTAACATGAAGTCCTATGAGTGTCATCTGATGAAGATCATCAAAGGTTAGTGATGTATTTTTTCATCTCTATTTGTGCCTTTTGTGACTCGGGCTGGAACATCTTTTGCTGGAAATATGGCTGTGTTTCTCTGTGGCTATGTGGTGACCTAATATAATCGTTTGTGGTGCTTTTGCTGTAAAGCATATTTAAAATCGGACACTGTTGTGGGATTTACAACAAGATTAGATTTAAAATGGTATGAGATACATGCATGTTTGTGGAATTTTAATTATGAGATGTTTTATGTTTTTAAATTGGCGCCCTGCACTTTCACTGGCTTTTGTCATATCGCTCCCTTTAACAGGATGGCAGCCATAAGAAGTTAATGAAGGAATTTCCAATTCCCTTTTGAGTTTAACTAAATCAGAGGACCTCCCATGAGCACAGTTATGTTCGGGCATCCTGGGACCCTTTTCTGCACTTCCGAATAAACCCACTCGGGTTTTCTATCAACAGACCATGTTTCCCTCAATTACGAGAGGACAAAGGTTGCAGACCAGCTTACCTCGATAACGAGAGGTTTGAGTAGATGGCTGAATCTTTAACCATAAGACGTGGTTAAACTCTTAGACTATCGATTTAATTTATTTTCTATTTCACCTTTATTTAACCAGGTAGGCTAGTTGAGAACAAGTTCTCATTTGCAACTGCGACCTGGCCAAGATTAAGCATAGCAGTGTGAACAGACAACAACACAGGGTTACACATGAAACAAGTCAATAACAAGTCAATAACATAGTAGAAAAAAAGAGAATCTATATACATTGTGTGCAAAAGGTATGAGGAGGTAGGCAATAAATAGGCCATAGGAGTGAATAATTACAATTTAGCAGATTAACACTGGAGTGATAGCTGATCAGATGAACATGTGCAGGTAGAGATACTGGTGTGCAAAAGAGCAGAAAAGTAAATAAAATAAAAGCAGTATGGGGATGAGGTAGGTAAATTGGGTGGGCTATATACCGATGGACTATATACAGCTGCAGCGATCGCTTAGCTGCTCAGATAGTTGATGTTTAAAGTTGGTGAGGGAGATAAAAGTCTCCAACTACAGAGACGTTTGCAATTCGTTCCAGTCGCAGGCAGCAGAGAACTGGAACGAAAGGCGGCCAAATTAGGTTTTGGCTTTAGGGATGATCAGTGAGATACACCTGTTGGTGCTACGGGTGGATGTTGCCATCGTAACCAGTGAACTTAGATAAGGCGGTGCTTTATCTAGCATAGACTTGTAGATGACCTGGAGCCATTGGGTCTGGCGACGAACATGTAGCGAGGGCCAGCCGACTAGAACATACATACAGGTCGCAGTGGTGGGTGGTATAAGGTGCTTTAGTAACAAAACGGATGGCACTGTGATAAACTGCATCCAGTTTGCTGAGTAGAGTTTTGGAAGCTATTTTGTAGATGACATCGCCGAAGTCGAAGATCGGTAGGATAGTCAGTTTTACTAGGGTAAGTTTTGCGGAGTGAGTGAAGGAGGCTTTGTTGTGAAATAGAAAGCCGACTCTAGATTTGATTTTAGATTGGAGATGTTTGATATGAGTCTGGAAGGAGAGTTTGCAGTCTAGCCAGACACCTATGTACTTATAGATGTCCACATTTTCTAGGTTGGAACCATCCAGGGTGGTGATGCTAGTCGGGCGTGCGGGTGCAGGCAGCAAACGGTTGAAAAGCATGCATTTGGTTTTACTAGCGTTTAAGAGCAGTTGGAGGCCACGGAAGGAGTGTTGTATGGCATAGAAGCTCGTTTGGAGGTTAGATAGCACAGTGTCCAAGGAAGGGACAGAAGTATACAGAATGGTGTCGTCTGCATATAAGTGGATCAGGGAATCGCCCGCAGCAAGAGCAACATCATTGATATATACAGAGAAAAGAGTCGGCCCGAGAATTGAACCCTGTGGTACCCCCATAGAGACTGCCAGAGGACCGGACAACATGCCCTCCGATTTGACACACTGAACTCTGTCTTCAAAGTAGTTGGTGAACCAGGCAAGGCAGTCATTAGAAAAACCGAGGCTACTGAGTCTGCAGATAAGAATATGGTGATTGACAGAGTCGAAAGCCTTGGCCAGGTCGATGAAGACGACTGCACAGTACTGTCTTTTATCGATGGCGGTTATGATATCGTTTAGTACCTTGAGCGTGGCTGAGGTGCACCCGTGACCGGCTCGGAAACCGGATTGCACAGCGGAGAAGGTTGGGATTCGAGATGGTCAGTGATCTGTTTGTTGACTTGGCTTTTGAAGACCTTAGATAGGCAGGTCAGGATGGATATACCTTTGAAGAGGGGGATGACTGTGGCAGCTTTCCAATCCTTGGGGACTTCAGATGACACGAAGGAGAGGTTGAACAGGCTGGTAATAGGGGTTGCGTCAGACAGTTTCAGAAATAGTGGGTCCAGATTGTCAAGCCCAGCTGATTTCCATGGGTCCAGGTTTTGCAGCTCTTTCAGAACATCTGCTATCTGGATTTGGGTAAAGGAGAAGCTGGGGAGGCGTGGGCGAGTAGCTGTGGGGGGTGGAGCTGTTGACCGAGGTTGGAGTAGCCAGGAGGAAGGCATGGCCAGCCGTTGAGAAGTGCTCGTTGAAGTTTTTGATTATCACGGATTTATCAGTGGTGACCGTGTTACCTAGCCTCATTGCAGTGGGCAGCTGGGAGGAGGTGCTCTTGTTCTCCATGGACTTTACAGTGTCCTAGAACTTTTTTGGAGTTAGAGCTACAGGATGCAAATTTCTGCTTGAAAAAGCTGGCCTTTGCTTTCCTGACTGACTGCGTGTATTGGTTCCTGACCTCCCTGAACAGTTGCATATCGCAGGGACTATTCAATGCTATTGCAGTCTGCCACAGGATGTTCTTGTGCTGGTCGAGGGCAGTCAGGTCTGGAGTGAACCAAGGTTCTTAGTTCTGCATTTTTTGAACGGAGCATGCTTGTCTAAGATGGTGAGGAAGTTACTTTTAAAGAATGACCAGGCATCCTCAACTAACGGGATGAGGTCTATATCCTTCCAGGATACCCAGGCCAGGTCGATTAGAAAGGCCTGCTCGCAGAAGTGTTTTAGGGAGCGTTTGAGAGTGATGAGGGGTGGTCGTTTGACCGCGGACCCATAGATGGGGGGCGATCAATTCACAGATGGTGTCCAGGGCATAGCTGGGAGCTGACGGGGGTCGATAGCAGGCGGCAACAATGAGAGACTTATTTCTGGAGAGATTAATTTTTTGAATTAGAAGTTCGAACTGTTTGGGCATAGACCTGGAAAGTATGACAGAATTTTGCAGGGTATCTCTGCAGTAGATTGCAACTCTGTCGATACCGACAGAATAAGAACAAGTCTTTGATATTGATTACTAGTCTGCAGCTAGGAATTTGGTATCATTGAATGCGAAGACCGACAACCGCCGAAACATCTATCCTACAACAACATGAATGAATGAATGTCACTCTGAACTATCCATTCTAACCACGACAGAGAGAGAGAGAGGACGGACACTCTCCAACAGAAACAAACTGTTCAACAGAGACCCAGACGACGACACTGAACGTAAATATATATATATTGATTGCAATTGTTCCCGAATGAGTGACCGTTCATGTGCAAAGGATTAGCATTTCAATTATTATAATTATCAACTCTGTAGTGACTTCTCGGCTCCCCTTTTTTATCTAACAAGCCGCCATGCCGGTTTAGCCCACTAGGGCACATTCACCTATCATTTCTTGTAACCATATTTACTTTGTTTGTTTGTGTGTGCAACTTCCTAGTTAATTACAGTTACATGATTAATCAGTTTAATCGTGTAAATGCTAATTACAGAGAATCTTTGATAAAAACTAAGTCTTAATTTAATGATAGCTAGCTCCTAGCATTAGCTAGCTCCTAGCATTAGCTTGCTTATTCTAGCTATTGAGCAATCTAGTGATAACTATTAAGGTAGCCATGTAATCTACCTGAACTAAACAACTAGCTAATTTAAATGACAATGAATCAAGGTTAACTTACCCATTGTCACTGTACTGTGGCACCACAACTGCCAATGAAGTTTGCAGAGATTTCACCCATCATCCATCCGTTGGTATTAATTACAAATGTATTTTGTGAGATGCATTGATTTGTACCCAACCCGTTACTACTGCTACTAAAAATACCCATCATGCAGAAAATAAACCCTCAGAATGACCCAACAGCCGTAACCCATCTATTGGCTTTTGAAAATAAAGTTTTTACGTTTGGAACTAGTTGTAATGTAGCAAGGCTGGGTTGGTTTCCACATCTCTCCTCCCAGGAACAAGAGGGACGTTGGTTCCTAATGGCCCACTAGATTGATCTAATTTCGTGCGAGGGAGGAGAGGGGCTAGTGGGGACAAGGTATGTCTAAATTTGTCACAAGGGGTTAGGTGTAAGGACCCTAAAGCTATGCTGCTGTGACTGGTGCAGTGCTGCTGGGGCTGGTGCAGTGCTGCTGGGGCTGGTATGCTGCTGGGGCTGGTGCAGTGCTGCTGGGGCTGGTGCAGTGCTGATGGGGCTGTGCAGTGCTGATGGGACCAGTGCATTGCTGATGGAGCAGTGCAGTGATGATGGGACTGGTGCAGTGCTGCTGGGGCTGGTGCAGTGCTGATGGGACCAGTGCAGTGCTGATGGGACTAGTGCAGTGCTGATGGGTCTGGTGCAGTGCTGATGGGACTGGTGCAGTGCTGCTGGGGCTGGTGCAGTGATGATGGGACCAGTGCAGTGCTGATGGGACTGGTGCAGTGCTGCTGGGGCAGGTGCAGTGCTGAAGAGGCTGGTGCAGTGCTGATGGGACTGGTGCAGTGCTGCTGGGGCTGGTGCAGTGCTGAAGAGGCTGGTGCAGTGCTGATGGGACTGGTGCAGTGCTGATGGGTCTGGTGCAGGCTAGGCTGACACTGGAAGAAGCAACAACCTCTATAGAAATAAAGACCAATTATGTCACACACCCCAAGTACCGATCAACACCCGCTCGTCCCTCTGCTTCCCACTCTCCAACCCTGCTTAGCACACTCTCCCTCTCCCTCCCCACTTTCCCCGTCGACTGACAACCATTCAGAGCTGTCAAACTGCCCCGCTAATTACCTAATACTGGCAACTGTTGGCAATTAGGGGCCCCGGAGTAAGCAATTAATTATCGTCTCACAATGCAGGCTTCGCCCTGTACTATTAGTTGAATATCATGTCCAATATTCAGAAACTCTTTTGCCTCTCCAATGTGAAGAGTCAATTACATAGGACTGGAGTTGCCTGAGGGGAGAGAGAGAGAGGTTGAAGAGGGCATTAAAACCCTCTAAGCATTTAAAGAGATGAGAGAGAGTAAATAAAGAAAGTAAATAAATAGAGGAGAGAGAGAGAGAGAGAGAGAGAGAGAGAGAGAGAGAGAGAGAGAGAGAGAGAGAGAGAGAGAGAGAGAGAGAGAGAGAGAGAGACAGAATTAAAGATTGACTGAGAATAACAAGCAAGCTTAGCAGTTGCCTTTATCACTCACTCTTTTCATTTTCTCTCTCCCTTTCCCTCGCCCACTCACTCTTTATTTTCTATGAATCACTGTCAAACCT
>NC_068439.1:2955048-2960048 GCF_023373465.1 Oncorhynchus keta | reverse complement strand
TAAAACATACATGTGTCTGATATCATTTTAAAGTTAATCTCGTTGTTAATCCCACCAAAGTGTCCGATTTCAAATAGGCTTTTCAGCGAAAGCACTTCAAACGATTATGTTAAGGTCTCCACCAAACCACAATAAGCACAGCCATTTTCCAGCGAAATATAGCATTCACCAAAAGCAGAAATAGACTAATTATTTATCTTCATCAGATGACACTCATAGGACTTCATGTTACACAATACATGCATGTTTTGCTTGATAAAGTTCATATTTATATAAAAAAAAATCAGAGTTTACATTGGTGCGTTAGATTCACCAGTTCCAAAAACATCAAGTGATTTTGCATAGCCATATTTCAACAGAAATACTCAGCATAAATGTAGATAATAATACAAGTTATACACATGTAGATATACCTCTCTTCAATGCAACCGCATAGCCACATTTCAACAGAAATACTCAGCATAAATGTAGATATATGTAGATATACCTCTCCTCAATGCAACCGCTGTGTCAGATTTCCCTAAAAGTTTACGGAGCTCAGAACAGAACAGCCAAATTAGCCGCCATGTTGGAGTCAACAGAAACCAGAAAATACATGATAAATGTTTCCTTACCTTTGATGAACTTCATCAGAATGCAATCCTAGGAATCCCAGGTCCACAATAAATGCTTGATTTGTTCGAAAATGTCCGTTATTTATGTCCAATTAGCTACTTTGGTTAGCGCGTTTGGTAAACAATTCACAAGTCACAAAGTCACAAATAATAACTATAATGTGACGAAACGTCTAAAAGTTACGTAACAGTCAGTAGAAACATGTCAAACTGAATCAATCTTTGGAATGTTTTTTTTTTACATCTGAATGACTTCAGATGAGCGGTGGAACGCAGGTCCATCCCTTGTGAACGCGCATAGTGAAAGCATGGTCAACTCATGGCAGTGGTGACTATTTCCTGTGTCATTTGACCCCCCTTCTCATTAGAGTCATCAGACAAAGTTCTATTGACTGTTGACATCTAGTGGAAGGCGTAGGAAGTGAAAACTCATCCATATCTCGCTGGAATTTCTGAGACTGGGGAGCAGGCCGTTTACAATGGGCACCTTTTCATCCAAGCTACTCAATACTGCCCCTGCAGCCAAAAAAATGTAAGTGTAAATCGAAATAAATCTCAGACGATGTCACCAGCAAAGCACCCCCACTCCATCACACCTCCTTCTCCATGCATTGCGGTGGGAACCACACCTAAAATCTCACATTTGGACTCATCAGACCAAAGGACACATTTCCACCGGTCTAATGTCCATTGCTCGTGTTTCTTGGCCCAAGCAAGTCTCTTCTTATTGGTGTCCTTTAGTAGTGGTTTATTTGCAGCAATTCAACCATGAAGGCCTGATTCATGCAGTCTCCTGAACAGTTGATGTTGAGATGTGTCTGTTACTTGAACTCTGTGAGCATTTATTTGGGCTGCAATTTCTGAGGTTGGTAACTCTAGGGTACTTACCCTTTGCAGCAGAGGTAACTCTGGGTCTTCCTTTCCTGTGGCGGTCCTCATGAGAGCCAGTTAACTCTAATCAACTTATCCTCAGCAGCAGAGGTAACTCTGGGTCTTCCTTTCCTGTGGCGGTCCTCATGAGAGACGGGTAACTCTGGGTCTTCCTTTCCTGTGGCGGTCCTCATGAGAGACGGGTAACTCTGGTTATTCCTTTCCTGTGGAGGTCCTCATGAGAGCCAGTTTCGTCATCTTGATGGTTTTTGGGACTGCACTTGGAGACACTTTCAAAGTTCTTCAAATGTTCCTGATTGAGTAACTTTCATGTCTTAAAGTAATGATGGACTGTCGTTGCTTTTATCACATTTCAGCTGTCCTTGGTCTTGGTCTTTTAACAAATATGGCTATCTTCTGTGTACCACACATACCTTGTCACGACACAACTGATTGACTCAAATGCATTAAGAAGGAAAGAAATCAACAAATCAACTTTTAACAAGGCACACCTGTTAATTAAAATGCATTCCAGGTGACTCCCTCATAAAGCTGGTTGAGAGAATGCCAAGGATGTGCAAAGCTGTCATCAAGACCAATTATGGCTATTTGAGAAATCTTAAATATAAAATATATTTGTATTTGTTTAACACTTTTTTGGTTACTACATGATTTCATATGTGTTATATCATAGTTTTGATGTCTTCGCTATTATTTTACAATGTAGAAAATAGTACAAAATTAAGGCAAACCCTTGAATGAGTAGGTGTTCTAAAACCCTTGAATGAGTAGGTGTTCTAAAACCCTTGAATGAGTAGGTGTTCTAAAACCCTTGAATGAGTAGGTGTTCTAAAACCCTTGAATGAGTAGGTGTTCTAAAACCCTTGAATGAGTAGGTGTTCTAAAACCCTTGAATGAGTAGGTGTTCTAAAACCCTTGAATGAGTAGGTGTTCTAAAACCCTTGAATGAGTAGGTGTTCTAAAACCCTTGAATGAGTAGGTGTTCTAAAACCCTTGAATGAGTAGGTGTTCTAAAACCCTTGAATGAGTAGGTGTTCTAAAACCCTTGAATGAGTAGGTGTTCTAAAACCCTTGAATGAGTAGGTGTTCTAAAACCCTTGAATGAGTAGGTGTTCTAAAACCCTTGAATGAGTAGGTGTTCTAAAACCCTTGAATGAGTAGGTGTTCTAAAACCCTTGAATGAGTAGGTGTTCTAAAACCCTTGAATGAGTAGGTGTTCTAAAACCCTTGAATGAGTAGGTGTTCTAAAACCCTTGACTGAGTAGGTGTTCTAAAACCCTTGAATGAGTAGGTGTTCTAAAACCCTTGAATGAGTAGGTGTTCTAAAACCCTTGAATGAGTAGGTGTTCTAAAACCCTTTAATGAGTAGGTGTTCTAAAACCCTTGAATGAGTAGGTGTTCTAAAACCCTTGAATGAGTAGGTGTTCTAAAACCCTTGAATGAGTAGGTGTTCTAAAACCCTTGAATGAGTAGGTGTTCTAAAACCCTTGAATGAGTAGGTGTTCTAAAACCCTTGAATGAGTAGGTGTTCTAAAACCCTTGAATGAGTAGGTGTTCTAGAACCCTTGAATGAGTAGGTGTTCTAAAACTCTTGAATGAGTAGGTGTTCTAAAACCCTTGAATGAGTAGGTGTTCTAAAACCCTTGAATGAGTAGGTGTTCTAAAACCCTTGAATGAGTAGGTGTTCTAAAACCCTTGAATGAGTAGGTGTTCTAAAACCCTTGAATGAGTAGGTGTTCTAAAACCCTTGAATGAGTAGGTGTTCTAAAACCCTTGAATGAGTAGGTGTTCTAAAACCCTTGAATGAGTAGGTGTTCTAAAACCCTTGAATGAGTAGGTGTTCTAAAACCCCTGAATGAGTAGGTGTTCTAAAACCCTTGAATGAGTAGGTGTTCTAAAACCCTTGAATGAGTAGGTGTTCTAAAACCCTTGAATGAGTAGGTGTTCTAAAACCCTTGAATGAGTAGGTGTTCTAAAACCCTTGAATGAGTAGGTGTTCTAAAACCCTTGAATGAGTAGGTGTTCTAAAACCCTTGAATGAGTAGGTGTTCTAAAACCCTTGACTGAGTAGGTGTTCTAAAACCCTTGAATGAGTAGGTGTTCTAAAACCCTTGAATGAGTAGGTGTTCTAAACCCCTGAATGAGTAGGTGTTCTAAAACCCCTGAATGAGTAGGTGTTCTAAAACCCCTGAATGAGTAGGTGTTCTAAAACCCTTGAATGGGTAGGTGTTCTAAAACCCTTGAATGAGTAGGTGTTCTAAAACCCTTGAATGAGTAGGTGTTCTAAAACCCTTGAATGAGTAGGTGTTCTAAAACCCTTGAATGAGTAGGTGTTCTAAACCCCTGAATGAGTAGGTGTTCTAAAACCCTTGAATGAGTAGGTGTTCTAAAACCCTTGAATGAGTAGGTGTTCTAAAACCCTTGAATGAGTAGGTGTTCTAAAACCCTTGAATTAGTAGGTGTTCTAAAACCCTTGAATGAGTAGGTGTTCTAAAACCCTTGAATGAGTAGGTGTTCTAAAACCCTTGAATGAGTAGGTGTTCTAAAACCCTTTAATGAGTAGGTGTTCTAAAACCCTGGAATGAGTAGGTGTTCTAAAACCCTTGAATGAGTAGGTGTTCTAAAACCCTTGAATGAGTAGGTGTTCTAAAACCCTTGAATGAGTAGGTGTTCTAAAACCCTTGAATGAGTAGGTGTTCTAAAACCCTTGAATGAGTAGGTGTTCTAAAACCCTTGAATGAGTAGGTGTTCTAAAACCCTTGAATGAGTAGGTGTTCTAAAACTCTTGAATGAGTAGGTGTTCTAAAACCCTTGAATGAGTAGGTGTTCTAAAACCCTTGAATGAGTAGGTGTTCTAAAACCCTTGAATGAGTAGGTGTTCTAAAACCCTTGAATGAGTAGGTGTTCTAAAACCCTTGAATGAGTAGGTGTTCTAAAACCCTTGAATGAGTAGGTGTTCTAAAACCCTTGAATGAGTAGGTGTTCTAAAACCATTGAATGAGTAGGTGTTCTAAAACCCTTGAATGAGTAGGTGTTCTAAAACCCTTGAATGAGTAGGTGTTCTAAAACCCTTGAATGAGTAGGTGTTCTAAAACCCTTGAATGAGTAGGTGTTCTAAAACCCTTGAATGAGTAGGTGTTCTAAAACCCTTGAATGAGTAGGTGTTCTAAAACCCTTGAATGAGTAGGTGTTCTAAAACCCTTGAATGAGTCGGTGTTCTAAAACCCTTGAATGAGTAGGTGTTCTAAAACCCTTGAATGAGTAGGTGTTCTAAAACCCTTGAATGAGTAGGTGTTCTAAAACCCTTGAATGAGTAGGTGTTCTAAAACCCTTGAATGAGTAGGTGTTCTAAAACCCTTGAATGAGTAGGTGTTCTAAAACCCTTGAATGAGTAGGTGTTCTAAAACCCTTGAATGAGTAGGTGTTCTAAAACCCTTGAATGAGTAGGTGTTCTAAAACCCTTGAATGGGTAGGTGTTCTAAAACCCTTGAATGA